>NW_007578875.1:190612-224513 GCF_000690725.1 Stegastes partitus
CATCACACTAGCAGCACCAAAGTCCCAGCTAGTCAGCTTTTTCATGCATTAGTGTCCCTCTGGACTGAACTAATAATGATGAAAGTCTCACTAGTTAATTAGTGAGCTGCAAAAGCTGCTTCACTAGCTGCAGAGAGACTTTCCCCTTCAGACTTTGCACACATCTCAGTCTTAACAATAGGCTAAATACATTCCTGAGAGAAGAGTGGGGCTGCAAATACGCCACAATAAATATTGTTTTCTGCTTGGTGATAGAGCAAATATGTCTTGGTTTTCAAGGAATTTTGTTTTGAAGTCATGGTTATGAAACTTAAATAAGCACAGAAAATGTTCCTTCATAGTTCTAATCAATTAGGTTTGCCTTACAATGAAGCTTTTCATGGCTTTAATTCATAGTCTCGTTTACATCTGCTTCTTTACTGCAGCGTTAAATAGTGGTCTGCCCGTTTCAAGGACGTCTGAAAATTGTAGAAAAATATATTTAACCTCATGAAGCAAATACAGGCGGAATGAAAAGAAGCAGGCATAAAGGAGCGGTCACAGTTCGCTAATGCTAACCTGATTTTCAGACACACCATGTATGACGGTGATGACGCTGGAGATTCGGCCTCCTCTGGTTGTTGTGCCCTCTGGCCTTCCCCCCGCCGGGCTTCTCTTTCATGTTGTGGTATTTATAACCAAATCAAATATTCTTTTGTGCTGACGCTGCCATCCATCTCCCCGAGTCAGTGACTTTCGATGTACGTGTGTGCGGGTGTTTTTTGCACGCTCGTGTGCGTGTGCGTGATGAATGTCTCGGCCCCTGCGATGGAGTTATGACAAGGCCTCAGACCCACACAAAGGCACATGTGCAGAAATCCAGCTGCTTTATTGTCTGCAGCAGGACGGAGCTTTGTTTTCTGCAGGGCGTTTCAAAGCAGCCGAGTTTAAAGCGCACAGCGACAGGAGGGTGACTCGGTCAAAGAGAAATGAATATATTAGTGCCTGAACTTAGTTATGGACTTCACAAGGATGTCACAGCGTCCACGTGTGCACAGTGTGTTCAGACACGGACAGTCAAACTTACACACTTTGTCAAACACATCGGCGGGCTTGTTTTCATGCATGTATCCGTTAAAACAAAAGCTCGCACACACGCCATGTGACCCTCGTATGACCTGAGCTGCACTTTTATCCAGCCTGGATCGTGTTCGGTGCGTTCGTGTGCTGTGTGCACATAAGGATCTTATGCTTCAGACATACTGCTTTAATGTGGTTTTGAGCAGTTTTATTACAACATTTTCAAAGTAATGCATTCAGTGAGTTAAAGGAAAAGAAGGATGTTCTGGGAAATACACTTGGCTTGGTTATAGCTTACAGGCAGAAACAGCAAGTCTGGCTGTACCGAAGGTAAAAACAAACGTGCCAACCAGATTAAAAAAAAGGAGATGGAAGAGAGGGCATATGGCAAGCAGCAAAGTGCACGGCCTGGACTCACTCCCAGGCTGCTCCATGAAGGCTCAGTCTTAGAACATGGTGCACTGCTACGTGGTAGCAAGTTTGAACCTTGAGAACACGTCCACAAGGTGTTTTTTAAATGCCGGAAGACATATCATGAGCAAAACAAGCAGTCGACGCCATGGCCGAGCATTTCTAACTCGAAACTGCAGCGTACCGATGGTAATCTCAGAAACATGGATTCAGACTTCCATATGTAACAAACCCAAACAATAATCCAGTTGATTTGCAAGGAGGGACTTTCTGTATCATTATTCTTTTTCAGAGAGAATAGGTTTCCAGTTTGAACATGTATGACTGAACTAGACAGATACTTTATTCATCCCTTTAAGGATAATTCAGGTTCCACCGAGATTTGAACTCAGATCGCTGGATTCAGAGTCCAGAGTGCTGACCGTTACACCATGGAACCAACACAACATGGTGAGCTGGTGTGCCTGAGCTGCTTTGAGTAGGATGGTTTTCTAGATTAACCTTTTTAGAGGTTTAATAGAGGTAAAATTCCTGGTAGGCTGAAGAAATTAGTCTGTTCCCTGTCAGGCAACATCTTGAGACTCTAGTGCGATACTGACCTTACGCACTGATACACCAACGTCGATACACACCAACACTACTGCTTGATGAGATTGTTTTGCTTCCTCCATGACGTGTTTATGGAGGAAACTCTTCCTCAGCATATGTCCAAGAGGTCCTGAACACTCATGTGGCTTTATCATCTCCACTGTGTCAACATGTTTGTCTCACAGGAACCGTCGTGTTTTCGAGTCCACACAGGAAAGAACCACAAATTACACATCAGCCCTCAGAGCTGCAATCAAACAGCGTCTGAGCTTCTATTAAAGGTCAGCGTGTGGACGTGAACCAGCAGACCTGCTCGTTTCCGTACCGTGTCCAGAACAAAGCCATCTTTGACTGGAGTGAAACACCGCCCGCTTGTCCTCGCACTGTAACCACTGAACCAGATTCCCGTAGAGCTCTTCTCGCTGCGTTCTCACCGGCCCGCCAATGGGAACGTCTTCAAACAGTGCGTACGAGAGTTTGCGTGCGTGTGTTAGTCCCGTGTCTGTTTGCTCGGCGCACTGTGCTCCTCTGTGTAGCGGCATGTCCAAACGCCGGGAGGACGCAGTGGCAGTGTGGTGTCAGTGGTATTTATGGGACCTTGACATTGTTTCAACTTTCTCTCACTGTTTGGTCTCAGTCTGTTCAAGACGGGAGGGAGTGCAAAACCTTTCTGTTTACAGACTTTGTGTGAGATATAGATCAGAGCTTATCAGAAATGTGTGATATTCTAATTTTGGTTGGAAAGAAGCTAAAACAGACTGATGATGTGTTCCATTCGATGTTGGGAGACAGAAATCAACTGCTGCATATGAAACCTACATAATGTGACAAAAACACATCTTTCATGCTAAAATACAGTCCCTTGTGCAGCCATAAGGTTTGGTTTAACATGCAAAGTTAGTTTTCTAACCACCTAATGCTAAATTTAAGTATATTCTGAGGCTTAATAACTTGTAATAAGTTAGAAGAAATGCATCAGTTTTTAGTAATGACGAAACAATTCTGAATTTCCGCCTCGCTTGAGAGGTCATTCTGAAAGGTACCAGCTACATTTTATTTTTGAATTTTACACTTAACCCTATTCAGGACTTTCATGTTGCCATACGTATGTGCAAAACATTTGTTGGTATTCATTACAGACTTTTATACTATGTTAAATACATTTTCTGATAAGTTGATGTATTTTTGGTTCCAAATGCTTCTTTTCATATTTAAAAAAAAATCTTCAAAAGTAAAAAACAATACCTGTCACCTAAACCAAATGGCCTGGGGTCCAAAAGACCCCAAAAGTCCTGAACCGGGTTAAACATGCAGTCAAAGCTTTGGTCTTCCTGGTTACATAAGTGAGTGAACATAACCTTCATCCGCACCATGCAGACAGTAAACAGTGTCTACAGGTTGCAGGTGTAGCAGCTTTTTAAAATGTGCACCGAAAAAACGCCAACCTAAGACCTGATACTAGCTGAGAAGTTGAGATGTCCTCGTTCCCAGACTCCTCCGCAGCTTCCCATGGCACCTCGGTGCTAATCTGGTTGATCTGAAATCACCGCTGTTTGTTTTTCTGCGCAGAGTCATCTATCTGCTGGTAATGAGATCTAAGACCTTGTCGGGATACTCTGATAATCGGCTTAGGTTCAAGGGAGGCAGAAAATATGCCCTTCTCGCCATAGGATTGTGCTGAATCTTGTGTTTTAGTTGGGCTCGTTTGATGGTTTTGTGAGGGGGACGTGCTTTTAAATTGGCCGTGGAGTGAAGGATGCACAAATGAGAAAATCTCAATTATCAAGTGGAAAATAAAGCAGAAGAAGAATGCATACTTAAACTTTTTTTTAATCTGAAAAGCAAGAAATTTGTGTATTTTTTGCTGTAACTACTATTATTATTGACATTATTATTATTAAAGGGCTATAAAGTCAAAATGTATAGATATTTTATCTGTTGGTGAGCCTTAATTCTTTTATTTTTAAGAAAATAAGCATTTTCTATGTATTTTTATGTATATATATTTGTATGTGTTATCTTTTATGTATTATTTATGTATTATGTTATCTTTTATGTATTTATTATATATTGTATTATATGTTATATTATTCTATGCACCATCTCTATACACTTCTATGTATTATTTTTAGGTATTTTTCTATTATTATTTCAATTGTTCTTGTTGTGTGTTTTTGTTGTTGTTTTTGTTCTATTTTTACTCTAGACTGTAATACTTGTTTCGATATTTTACTGTCTGGACTCCAGGAAGACTAGCTGACATCTTGGTATCAGCTAATGGGGATCCTTTTCAATAAACAAACAAACAAACAAACAAAATTGTCATGATATAGCAAAGAAGCTCCCGTGTGATGAGTCAGTGAGAGCAGTGGAGCTGACCTTTTCCCACCTCTCCATGCAGGTGAGGAGCTCCCGTTCTGCAGTCAGAGTCGAATGGCGGCCCAGAGGCTGTGAGAAACGCCAGCACAGGGAGATCGGAAAAAAAAGAAAAAACTTGTGCTGATATTTACCATCCGGGCCCCCATGGGAGCCGCATGTGAAAACTGACACCTGCTCTCTCATTGCACTTTCTCAGGATCCTGATTGTGTATGTGTTTGTTTGTATGACAGTAAATTTCTCTTTGCGCCTCTCATCTGGGTCGTGTAGTGTGTGTGTGTGTGTGTGTGTGTGTGTGTGTGTGTGTGTGTGTGTGTGTGTGTGTGTGTGCGAGAGAGAGTGACAGTGTTAGTGTAAAGCCCAGTGGGAAACCGAATACAAGAGGGTCCTACAGCAGATAAACAGAGTCAGACAGGGTTGATAGCAAACGCAGCTGGAAACGCACAGAGACGCCCTGAGAATGCTCTCTAATGCTTCCCTAAACATGTAATAGATCACTTAGCTCCACTGTCACAATGCTCTCATACGGCCCTCGTGTGCTTCGGTCCTCCGTCGGGATCTCACATAACTTCTGTGTGAAGCTACTGCCTACTTGTTGTTATATCCACACGAAGCATCTCATGATTTATTCACAATCACATTTCCTGTGACCGAGCATCCCCCAACGAAAACTCTTCTAGTTTTACGACTTTCTTTCTTTGGCGATTCATGTGGTTTTGCTATTTGTGCTTCTTCTTCTTTTTAAAAAATTTCATTTGTCATCTGTGTTTGCGTCTATTTAAAGCATTTGTGACAAATTCATTTTAAAGAAGGCAGTTTAGGATGTTTGTTTTTTTCTTTATTGGTCTGCTTTTTTCTTTTTCTCTTTGCATTCAGCAACTCCAGATATAAACTAATTATAGTGTCTGAGGTCAGAGGTCACAGCTGGGTGCCCTGGGGACTTTTCATTATCATTAGTAAAATGGAGGGAAGAAGCTGCATGGGGACCTTTCTATCTATTGTGTCCAAACTCAGCAACTTCTCTGTTCTGTTTCAAAGGTTCTAGATCCACCTTTTATCCTTTTTTTCTCCCCTCTTCTTTTTCTTATAAAAGAGATTTTTATTTGTTCAGATTCTATATTTGTGCATCACCCACAGTGTGTGAAACAGACGTTTTGACATAAAAGAAAACAAAATACTTAATAGTCACTTTTTGTCTGCAGAAGTTGAATTTAACAAAGTACATTTACAAAGTGATGCTTTTGAAACACTTTACTGTTACCTTTTGATGCTATTCAATCCTTCTTCTCCATTTCACGACAATCAATAGCTACAATTTATATTTTCCTGCTGTACAAAATATATAATCGAGTTATTAAAAAAGACTGTGTTATTAAAGATTAAACAAATAAATACTAATTGATATTTGGCAATAATCTCCACTTCCACCATGAAAAGTACACAAGAATCTATCAGTATTAATAATCCATTAACCCTCTGAACACCAGAACATGCCACGCTTTTAAAAGGTTCTTTCAAAAATCCCCCAAATCACACAGTTATCAGCCAGACAGTGTAAGATTTTTAACTTTTCGATGGTCTGGGCATCTACGATATGCCATTCTGCCAGAAGACTTATCCTAATCTGACCTGAAAATGTTAGCATTTTATCAAAATAACTTTACATGTCTCATTTAAAAAATTTTTTTAAAAAACTCATCCAAAATGAACCAGTTTCAGTAAAGAAACTCTGAAATTCTGCCCTCCTTAGTGCCCCTGGTAGGTCATTATTGACTTGGCTGTAACCAACAGTCATATTTCAAGGATTCAGGAACCTTTCAGCTGAACTGGGCTGAACTACAGGCTGTGTTTACACAGAGCAGATAGGAGACAAATATGAAAACACATTAGAAATGTAATTAGCAAAATATCTGTACAATGTTTTTTCTGGTATTGGTTATGTTGGTAAGACTTTGAAATATGTTATGTGTTATTTCAGTTTTTTTTTTCTTTTAAAAAGTAAATAATCAAACAAATCACAACATTTGTTTTTTATGCCTTTAGGAATTATGACATAAAAACCTTATTATACTGCATAAAAGACATTTTGACTTCTCACTACTGGTCGTCATGGTTGTTCTGTTTCCATGGAGGTGCAGGACTTTATGTTGCAGTGACAAATGAGCGCACTGTGAGTAGAAATGTGACCCAAAATAAAAGCCCAGAAACTGCTTGGAGTTCATAGAACTAATCTAACACTACTAATATAACTCTTACAGGTGCCAATTGTCTGCATGCAGAATACTTTCTAGATACATTATAAGGTTAATAATTATGCGCTCTCACTTCCATTTTCAGTGCATTACTTATAATGGAGTGTTTTTGCACTGCAGTTTGAGCTACACCTAAGATAAACGACTCCTTCTGCTCCTAAATGCAGCAGTCTGAACCAACACTGGCAGCAATGTGTCTTGAAGTTGCTGATTAAGACAGCAGAGACCTCAGAACGGTGCCAGCATCCCACACTGCAGTTTCTAGTAGCTAACTTCCTCCACACCCTCTAAAAATATCTGCAGGCATTCAGTTTATGTTTTTTTTTAACATGCTTTTGTGCACCAGACTTCCAGCACATCATTCATCTCTCATAGAATTTAAATGAAAATAAAGCAATAGGTGCCTCACAGCTCCTCTGAATTGGTAAGCTGCTGAAGTCTTGTGTTGAATTGATTATCCTTAAACCCTGATAATTATTGTATCTCTGTCTTGACAAAGAGGTTGGATCCAGTCCCTTATCTCAGTGTCAATAGATAATGATAGCGTCATTGATCTGGGCCTGACTTTAAACAGGCGGAGCGTCAATACCGCAGCCAACCTTGATGTCCTTTGCGTTGATTCTCACATTCCTCACTGTTCAAATGCACACAAGGGAATCGTTTAGCTCAAGGGTAAACAGGCCAGACTCTTTTTAAGTGGTCCTTCACACAACACTGCCACTGTTAACTCCCAGGATTTTTACTTTTGACAGTCTGCGCTTGATTGCAAGCAGGAGGCCGGGTTGAAAAACACTCATCGTAGTCACCGCAGAATGCACAGGAAGTTTCCTGGTACATGAGGTTTGGGGGTAAATTTAGACTACAAAGCATCTGCAGACAGCACCGCAGCTTTTAAATGTAGCCAGATTGAACGTTTGTCGTGCTCCTCTGCAAGTGCCAGAGTCCCTGTTTAGATCGGGGCAGTGTGTGGGGGATCTCGTCATGATTGTCTGGCATTTATTTGCAAAATCAGGTCTGCGAATGGTTTGTTTTTGGAGGGAAAACCCACCTCCGTTATTGCATCCTCAGCCCCTTTCACTGCACGTTTATGACTCTCATTAGCTGCAATTAAGCGAGCATCTCCCAAACCCACTATTTGTAATCCAGATGGGCGTATTGTTATCAGCAGCCCAGCGGTGCTATAGTAAAGCCCCGGGCTGGGTGAGCTTGATAGGCAGCGTTGTTGGAGCCCAGCTGGGGGTCAGACAGGGGTTCTCCGCTGTCCGTCTTGTTTGCGGCTCTCCTACCCCCCACACTTCTTCTAATTGGCTGAATCGGTTTGGAGGGAAACTTAACAAGAAGCAGGATCCCTCCAAAATTCACAATAGGTAGAGTATTTTACATATGTCCACAGGAAAGACAGATGTTGTCGCTCTCGACCACATCCACATTTGAATACCCTTATTTGGATACAATGGACTAATACACAAAGGGGATGCGTTTTGGCGGTCAAGGCAGATGCATAATTTTAGGAGCCAAGACGAGTGCTCAGTCTTAAAGCAGTTACGATAGACTTTTTTAAAAATACTTTTCATGCTGCGGATTGTGTGTCTTCTGATTGAAAAAGTTTGAATCTTTCATATTGTTTATTTTATGTGTCTCTCTGTTAAATTACTATATTCTTGTGTGTCTGCATTTATTGCATGTGAACCATGAGGGCTCCCTTGTGTGTTTTCTGAGGTTTCAAATAACACAAATGAATAAAGAGTCATGATATGTTTATTATGGCTTTTATGCACCAGCATCAGCGAAAACAGGAGATCTTTCTGGTTTCATGATCTCTCAGTGAATCATTCTGGTCCTGAAAATGGATTAACATCAGTTCTTTCAAATGGTAGAATTTTCTAACCTAAAGTTAAGGAAGTTGCTTAATTGAGTCATGTGAGAAGAATGTGTTTGTCCAGAAAATCTACACTTACAAATTAACAATAGTCACTTTAAAAATATGTGAATTTTAAGGAATTTTGGGGAATGCAGCTTAAAATATGAAGATTTGTTTTCTTTTTTGCTCAAAGTTAGATAAGAAGGTTGTTACCATTCACACCCACAGACTGCTAGCTGTAGCTGTCTGAACTACTTCTGTAGTCTGCTTGAAGGATCGGTTGTATCTACATATTCTGCACATGCACATTACTGCTGAACATGCTGTTCTTTAATTTTGGGCTCCCCACAACTATTTTCGTAATATAACTCAGAGTTCTCAAATGAGCTGCCATGTTGATCAATTTTGAAATCCAGGAGCAGAATTTGTCCAATCATGTGGCATCAGTGTCTATATCCTGTAATATTCTCCTGTTGGACAACACTTGTCCATCTGGTGTGACGCTACCTTGTTGTTCACCCATCACATCTCCAATGCTGAGAAGCAGTGCGACTGCGGACCTTCACCATTAGTCTGTGAGAGTCTGTGAACACCCCTCTGCTCACGTCCTACTGCAGCCCAAAATCTGTGACTACGTAACGAGGACAATGGTGCGACTACTTAGGAGTAGTGTGTATTCAGCAATATGTAGATACGACCTACTTCACATGTATGCAACAGAGTCTTCCAAGCGGACTCCCACGGACTACAAAAGTAGCATAATAGCAACAACTACATGTCCATTGGTCCACCGTATCCATGCACATGTCCACACCGCAGTATAATCAAAGCTTGTGTTAGACTCTCTTCATCCAATTGGACCCACATCTTACCAAGTCTGCAAGAGTCCATGTGAACCCCTCGTATGCAGGACAACATTTGTGGGAATGGGGACTCTGCACAGCAGCTATGCAGATGTAGACACTGGCCTAGTGTACATACGTGGAACACAGTTCTGCCAGTGAACTCCAAGCAGACTACAAAGTAGTGGAAGAGCAAAAACTATGGGTCTGTGGTGTCCACATGTACGCATCTGTAAGGGAGAACGTTAAAGGCAACCAAATCTCTCTACCAGTACCTCAGAACTTTTTTAACTCGTTTGAGGGGTCTTTTGGACCCCAGACCATTTGGTTTAGGTGACAGGTATTGTTTTTTTTTTTACTTTTTAAGATCTTTTTAAAGCATAAAAAGAGGGACATCTGCCATGAATTTGGAACCAAAAATACGTCAACTTATCAGAAAATTTATTTAACATCGTATAAAAGTCTATAATAAATACAAATATTTTGCACATATTCTTTCTTGGGGTCCAATGGATCCCAAAAGACCTTCTACGTACGGCAACATGAAAGTCCTGAATAGGGTTAAATATGTTTAATCTGTAGCGAGAGCAAAGTATAAAAATTAGAAAGTTAGTACAAGGAATAGACTTAATGCTAAGCAAAGCTAATTGTCTGCTGCCTCCAGTTTTATATTAAACAGCAGTCATAGCAGAAATAAATCTTGTATAACACTCAGTGCAAAAGTAAATCAGCATATTTACCAAAATGCTGAACCACTTCTTTAATGAAAAAGTCAAAGAAAAACTGTACTGTCTGTGACTAACTCGATATGTGTTGTCATTCCATCCCACACACCTCAGATTGATCCCGTATAATGTTGTGAATCAGAAACTCTGCTGTTTCAGTCTGTCGTAATTGTTTCTCTCATTTTTAAACAATCACAAGCTCACAGCAGAAGATCAGAAAGTAAGACTTGTAAAAGGCAACAAACTGAAAAACAAAAAGAGTGAATGGTCGGTGTTTTCTGTTGCTGCCTGACTGCACTCGACCTCCTCCTCCTCCTCCTCCTCCTCCTCCTCCTCTGCACTGCATCCTCCTCTGAATTGAGTTTGGTCAGCCTATAGGTCATCCTTGGCTGTGCAGAATATAATTAGACTGCCTACACACATACACACACATACAGACTTTAAACTTTAAACCTCCCCGTCTCCAATGGCCTGCTCAGACAATAGACACATGCCAATACTTTGACCCCCCTCGGCTATCACCGCATGCACAAAAAACTCCCTGTTCATCCTCGAAGCCTCCGCCCTCCTGCATGCTGCTCACTCAGCGGAATATTGAGGCTGATAAACTTACATTCGTAACGTATCGGATTTCACATCGTATCAGAGAAATAATAAAGAGCTTAACAGGTGCTGAATCTCAGCTGTTCCTGGAGAGATTTTAAACCTTTTTCCTGGTCAGAATTACGCTGGACGTCGCCTCCATGGATTAAGTTTCAAGTGATAAAGTTAATAATGTGTTATGGTTCAAAGCTGGATGCTGCGAGGTTTGTAACCAAAGACGGAGCCGAGCTTTAGATTTAATAACGAGCTGAAGTCAGCGCTTTTAACTTTTCCCAATACTTCTGAACCTCTACGTCTTATTATTATGTTGTGCATTTTAGTGCGATAAAACATCAAAGAATTAAAGGTGAGAGTGAGACAACAGGATGCTAACAGTAACAGGATCAAGCCTTCAAATATCAGTATATCTACAAGTATAATAGCCGGGATTTAAGCCTTAGCAGTAATTGGAGATGCTTCACATTTCAGCCCCCAGATGACAACTAAAATCTCTGAAAAGCGGCTCAGCGGGACCATAATTGCGCACCAAGTCTGCATCCAGAGCGTCTTTTTTATCTCCCACCATCTTTCATCAACTCCATTCAGACTGTTTGGTGACCTGCAGCTCGTCCCTGAAGCCCCTTTTGATCTCATTTTTTTAAAAAAAGAAACGCCATCACACACGACCTGCCTTTCCCCTTTTTTTTTCTCTGTCTCTCTCGACACCTGCACTCCAGCGTCCGCCCACTCATCAGTGAACCTACCTTTTTAAAAAAGTATACATCTGTTGCAAATCAGATAGCCTTTGTTTGGAGAAACCCTTGAGGGGACCGCCAAAAAAAAATCGCAGGCTCCAGTGGACTCCAACCCCCACTTCTGTCTCTCGAACACACCTCTTACTTCAGGGGTATCGTATCACCGATCCCTCGGGGTAGAGTGGTGTGCAAGGCTGGACGCTCTGGTGATAACAGGTGTATTTGAATGTATACAACAGGTGGGATGAATGCCGGAAGAGAGATGCTTATTGGGGGGCTTTTAACTTTGTTTTCTATCACAAATAAGTGATGCTAAAGTGTGTTTTTGTGTCACACATTATAGTTGACGCTCCTCTTTTTTTCTGTTTTCAGGATGTTAGAAGCTCCACAAAGCAAAGCAGAGGAGATAAATATTTATCTCACAGCTCCATGTGGTTATTTGGCTTTATTTTCCTCATCTGACCCAAGACCGGCCGAACAGAGGAAGCCGATAGAGGACAGACAAAACAGAGTCTGTCCTCTGACTGAGTGACTCTTCAATGGAGGTGGTTTCTTTCCGCAGTGAACTGTGCAAAGCGAAGGGGAGCTGGAAAAGTGGAAGAAGGGGAACTTGCTGAATAATTAGAGCATGGAGTGTAGTCTTGAATTGCCCGACACATTCATGCATGCACACATATGCATGAGTGGATGCACGCACTCATACTTTTCCTCTTCTGTGCCACACACACACATTAATACACGTATTCATATATAGCCCGGTCCCAGCTCAAAGATTTTGGGCCTGTCTGCACATGTATGCGGGCTAATCAGGGCCTCTTCAGAGACAGAAAGCAAAGGGTCACTCAGGGTGACATGTTTGTGATGGAAATTTGGACGGCAGGCGTAGGAAAACAAAGCTAGAGACAAGACGCCCCAGAGACGACATACTTTACACATGAGATAACACACACATTGAGGAGTTACCAAAAAAAAAAAAAGCCTTAAAATGGGATCACAAAGGCCTTTTCATTCATATTAGTGATAAAGAGCTCCATCGGAGACGTTTTCACGAAATTAGAGAAGACTAGTCGAGTTTGAAAACTAGTTTGTTTGTTGGTTTAATTCTGAGAGCTGGTGTAAGAATGCATTTTTGTAATTTTTAAAAAAATGTTGAAGTCAAATTTGCATTGATGTCTCGGTTTTGGTGCAATCTTCACAACAGAAGGCATGACTTTCTATTTGTTTTTTGTTTTTTTTAAATTCTGTTGAATGTTGTGCTCTTTTCCTGTTTTGCATCAGCCAAAGCCACAAACATTACTTCCCCGATTGCGTGATCTGTGGTGAAGGCCTGACGCTGGTTCCAGTCATTCCTTCACCAAGACATATCGTTCTAGTGCATAGATTGGGGGCATCCAATGGAACCACCGCGCCTGACTGAGAAATCTCACAAAGATGGGATTTAATGGCCCTCCGATTGAGCGCCTCTGAAAAGCCGACCTCCGACCCCCAGCCTTGACCCCTCGGCAGCTCCTCCCTTCCTCCAGGGTCCAGTGCTTGTCATTGGTCATTTGTCAAACTCCTCGCACTGATCTGATTACCGTCCAATTTGGAATCTGCCGACTGCACACTTCTAGGATCAAGACAAGCTGCTTTTCAGCAACTTTACATGACAACAAATAGCCGGATTGTTACGGGAAGAGCAAAGAGACGAGTATTTGTTCCATTCAGGGCGAGAGAGACGGACTAAACTCTAGATGGAAGCCAACCTTGGTATCTACTAATGGCTACGCATTCCTCATCTAATGAAGAACTGATGCAAACAGCATTAAAACTGATTAAGAAGAGGCACTAGTGGCATCACAGGCCAACAAAAGAACAAGAGGATGATGTAAAAGATTGGACAGCAAATGAAGTATCCAAACTAAACATGTCTCACATTAAATCATTCAGATGTAATGATTAATGGTCTCTAGACACAGGGAAATATTCTGTGTTCATCACTAAAGTATGCAAGTATTTATCCTGGTCCAAACCAGCAGAGTTAATTTTACACTGGAGTGATTCTGAAATGACTTCCTGTGACTTTTTATTGTTTGTGGTGCCTTAAAAAAGTGATACATGTAAAGAAAAACTACATTATTGAAGGAACATGCGTTACTAAAAAGACTGAAAAGTCAGTCTTTGCTTTATTCTGGGTTAGAATCTTGTTAGACAGTAAAAGGCAAAAGCCCACGCCCATTATCTGGAAGGTTCTGGTTCCACATGGGGAAGATGGCTGACCATAAGCTGCAATTTTGAGCTTCCACTCGACTCCAGTGGAAACCAGAGGATGATATCACTCTGCTGCTGTTCATCCGCATCCACAGTCTAGAGGTCACACCCAGAACTAGCAAAGAGAAGTTCATTTGCATTTATTGGTGATGCAGCGGTACTTGCAGGGATATCTAATACAAGCTGCAAAAGATGCTGAGAAAAAACAGAACAAAACAAAACAAAAAACTTTCACCTTGCATGCAAGACTGCAAAAACTGCAAGACACGGAGAAGCATTCAGATTTATTGCTTCACTAAAAATACTAATACAACAATTTAAAAATATAGCATTGTAAGTTAAAGTTCTGCATGAAAAATACTACGTAAAAGTATTTAAACATCAGCAGAAAAATGTCTTTATAGTGTAAAAGTAAACGTCCTGGTTTGGTTCCTCTGACTGAACGAAGCTCTGATCAACAAATCTGGTTTCAGTTTTTCTTCTAATCTCAGATTTTTGGGCAAATATTGGATCATTTTAAGATGAACTGAAATGATATCATATGAGAGGCTTAAAGGGGAAAAAAAAAAACACCATTTGATGAAGCCGTTAACAACTTACAGACATCTGATGAACCCCAACTGCACACTGATGTCCAAAAAGCTTAGAAGCCACTGGTTTAATCTTTGACAACGTGTTGTGTTTTAAAAAGCTTGTTTATTGTGTCAGATCTTCATCTTTAGTTGAAAGGGCAATATTTTCCTTCCTGAAATGCAAGAACTGGAAATACTTGAGTGCAAAATTGTACTTGAGCGCAGCACTTGATAAAAGTGTCCTGAGTTCCACTGCTGCAAAGTGCACAGCAGGACAACAGCAGTGAAGTCACTTTTGGCGGGACTCTCAAGGACAACAAGCACAAACTAAGCTTCACCCTCCGTTCCCTCATACATCAACACTGTCGAGACGGTTTGCCAGCGGTCAGTGGGTGGAATTTGTGTGACAAAGTTGAAATAGAAGAAGATTTTCTTAGTCCCCTGACAATCGATTGGAATGAGTAGAAATGGAGTCTTGTTGAAAATGATTATTTAGAACTGTTAGTCACAGTAAAACACCTGAACAAAAAAGTGCTGTAAAGATTGTCTACTAGTTGCATATATTTGATTTTGTGTGCAATATTACTTTGACTTTTGGAGCTCCTATACGTGATGCTGTGGAAACGTTCTGTGCAGATCCGTCAGTCAGTTGTAACAAACGCCTTCTACTAATTTGCCCTGAAGGACTGTGTGGGATTATACACACACAAACACGCGCACAACCCCCAAAATAAACCTCTGTCTGGCCGACACACACACACACACACACACACACACACACACACACTGCACACAATTAGCCCATAGCTCATTATGTCTGCTTTAGCTGCTTTGGATTGTGTTGGTGAGGGCTGGGGGAGGTTTGGTTGGGACTGGGTGGGGTTTGGTGACCCTGGAGAGCCTGACCTGAGGGGGCATTTCCAGAGATAAGGAGGGGCAGTGGGGGTGGCGGGGAAGGGGCATCAACACACAGGGAGGGAAAGTAACTTCTTGGTTCCCCTGCTGGTTGTCTTTTCTCCTGTGAAGCTCCCTATTGATTCTCTGAGTGAAAAATCCACTGATTAGTCATCACTAGTAAACTGCTGAAGCTTCACCACAACAACTGCTTTTGAACTGATAATGTGATGAGATGCAGCTACAACAAAGCTCATTATAATTCTAAAAAAAAAACACAAAAAAGCATCTTGTCTTTTGCAGCCTGCAGTTAAAAGCAACCAGTAAACAAATGTTGTTTCCATCTGGACGGAGCTGTCAGCTGTATTAATCGTTAACTTTATTTTATATGCAGACGTAAATGTGAAGGAAGGAAGGATGGATTTCCCTCCGCATTCCTTAAGTAGTCCGATTTCCCTCCAAAATCGCTGCCCTATTGTAGCACGTCTCCCACTTATCCGAGCTACTCAGCAGCTGCCTCCATCCGCAGCCATCACACATCAATCCACGGGGCTGAGGCTGTTTTGGGAAGTGGGGGTGTTTCGGCTGGTTAGTTGTTAGCCCCCCATGGTGGAAAAGATTTCTAGAACAACACTGCAAGTTTCACAAATAAGTCTTTGATTTCAGTTTGCTTTAGCTCCTTCAGGTACACTGTTAGAAAAATATTTTAAAATATTGTTAAAAATTGTCATCTGTAATTTTTGAACAATTTCCTGTTTTGCTAAATTGCAGATAATAACTAGTAAAAATAGTAATAACAAAAAACTATTCCTTTACATGCTAACCCTAAAAAACACAGGCCATGTGTCCACATTAAATATTTGTGTTTTTACAAATGCTAATTTATTTGGGTTTTTTTTACATTTGACCCTAGACTTATAGTGTTTCTTACAGTAGAAGGTAAAAAAAAAAAAAAAAAGTAATTATCAGGAAGACTGAAAAAAACAGGTAAATCATTTGTTTAACTGGTATTTTACTGATTTTCCCTGTTTTGTTGAAGTACAATAACATTGTAGAAAACTGCAGAAAAAATTATTTATTTACACGTCAAACATGAAACATCAGATTCATGTTTTGTCTCTATCAAAAATCCTCATTTTCATAAAATTTGATTTGTTCTATTACAAGTTGTGAACTTAAAATGTACTTTTTTACTTTATCTAAAATAGCTCAAAATATCATTATTTACAAACATTTTCTGTTATTTTCACAGTTTATACAATTTTTGAATGTCACAATATTCTCATGTTTTTAACTTTTTTATTTCTGAAGCACTTGTTGCCAGATTTATTTTTTATTTTTCTTATTTTTTCTTCCTTTTTTTCTTTTATTTTTTTTAACGATGTATTGAATTAAATTATGCTGACAGAGACGCTGCTATTTGCACCCAGTCAGTGAAAAAGAAAAACAGATTTACTGTATAAAGTTTGCTTAATGCGCATCTGCATTGAGTTGTTGCTAATGGTGATATTTCCACAAAGTCATGTGCACAGGATTTCATTCATCTACATTTTAAAAGTTATAACTTCACAGATATTGATTGAACTCCCCCTGTTTGTTCATGTCTGTGTGTGTACAAGGTCTAAATAAAGGCGATGAATCGTCCTTTAGGAGGTGAGATGAGTTGTTGAAACCCCCTCCCTTTGTCAGGAAGTTTAATCAGGGCTGCAGAGGTGTGTGGACGACCTCTGACCTCTCAGCTATCTCTGGCCTTTCTCTTACTTGCCTTCAGGGTAACATCAGGATATCCCTCATTTAACTCTTAACCTAAGGAGGCAGCTTTAACAACCGGGGATTCAGAGTGAAGGCATGCACACGTAAAGGTGCATTTACACATTCAGCTGGTTTTAAATGGTTACTGAACACTTTTAAATATTACAAGGCTGAAGGAAAACACCAGAGGAAGCTTAACAATGTAATTTAACCTGCAGAGAACGTAAAAGCTACATATTTACTGCGTTCCTATTGGTTCAAGCAACTAGCTTTTCTGCAGACAAGGAAAATGCTTCACTGATGTTGATTAACTTCTAATGGGGAGCATTCTTGCCAATAATCATTGCAAAATTGATATCTGCATTGCTGTTCTTAGTGTGGTTTATTTTGAACTTCATTTGGAGTGATTAACATCACATTTAAAAGTGATTTAAATCTATAATGTAATGCAATAACTTCAAGCCCTTCTACACTATATATAATCTTCTGCTTTTAAGTACAAATAACTGTGAACACGTGATGAATCCTAAATAAAGGTACTCTTGTAAATAAAGTTATGCTTTAAGTGTAAAATCCTTCTTTGTTAGTTATCAGAGGTTGAATACTGAGTTTGAAGAGAAGGAAACAGCTCGTAGCCACCAAGTAAAATGTGGCAAATGATTTTATTGATGAGAAAATAAATCAGTGTTATAGTCATTTTCTATTTGGAATTAAGGCCTCGTCTGCAGTGATGCTGCAAAACCAACATTATTGTGTAAGTTTAGATCTTCTATCTACATGAAAATGTTGCTGTAGGTCAAAATGCTGAACTTCAAAACTCCAGTTTATGTATAGCCGTGTGAATATATAAAGCAGAAATCAATCAAATCAAGTTTGTTGTCATTTTGCTGTACATACACAGTAGTATGGGCAAGATGAGTGATTCTTCAGGATTATTTAATTAGTAAGTTTTGCGGGATAGGCAGGACACTAAATGTTCACTCTCTCTGTCTCCTGAAGGGGGCGCTGCGTCCATACGTGCTGCCATCACAAAAGTTTGGAAAACACTAATTTTATACTTCGATGCCCAATGTTGCTTCAATGAACACCTAAAACAACAACAACAGCAATGGCAAATATATATGCTGGTTTCTTTATGTTTGGTTACAACCAGCGATTACAGGTTTCTGCATGTGTAGTTTTAAAATCTCTGATATTTGACCTATTGTAGATGTTGACTAGATCTGCGACGTATTGCAGCATTTCTGGTCTTTGTTTGCAATTTCTTGTAAAATGATGGGACAGGATTTTCTTTCTAAAGTGGACGGGGAAGACATATCCTTATTGATGTGGACAAGATGTCTTTGGAAGAAGCAAATTAACAAGAGTGAAGGTGAAGACAGGAACAGCTCTTTAATTACCTTAACTTGTCAAGAAGGAGCCTGTGACTGACAGGTGGTCATGTGTGCAATGGTGTGTCTGAATAAACAGTTTCTTCTGTGTCACAATGAGATGGTTAATTAAAGTGTGTAGCGAGGTATGTGAGTTTATAAAAGAAACCGTTTTGACTATCCTCTAGTGACATAAATGATTTGCGCTGCATTTTTCCTGCATCCATCAGTAAAAACAGTGGAGCTATTCTTTCCCCGTTTGGTACGTGTTGCACTCAGACCCACTTGAACAAACTGCAATAAGTCTATGAGACTTTCTCCCTCTCAAAATGAGCAAACCCACCAAACAAAGGGCCACCATTGTGGATAAATACTGCTTTTGTTTCAGCCATTTGAACCTGAGGTTTCCCTTAACGCTGAGGAGAGTGTGTTCACCCTTTTTCTCTTTTCAGGCGCTTTGGCGCTAAACAGTGGAGCACACTGCCAAATGGGAAAACGACTACACAGGCAGAAAGAAAGACCAGACTCAATCAGGAAGTGGCAGCTTTTCAGGAGTGCCAAAGGAGCCGGGCAACTTCCTGGTCTCGTTGCCAAGGTGACTGGAAGCTCAGCCAGCTGGTGCGGTGGGCAGCCGTTGGGTTGGATGAGGAGGGGGATGGAGGAGGATGACGGTTGGTCAGGAGGTGGTGAAGAGCTACAGTAATGAATGAGGGAGAGCAGTTTAAATGTAAGCATGTGCTTACTTCAGACACAATGAGCCGTTTGGATCCATCACAGTGTTTCTGTTCTGTTTATATTTTACAAACAAGCACCTAATTTCTCCTTTAACTCTAGCTTTTGGTTTCTGAGTTTCTTCACAAAACATGTCAAAAACTGGAGTGAAGGTGGAGGCTGATGGAGCATCTGAGTTTATGTTGCACTAATGATGATTTTTAGGTGGATGAATGTGTGATGATTTGATGCATAAAGGGGCTATCAGAGAATAAAGACACGATAAACACAGTTACAGATCGAATCAAAGTGTTTCAGTGAATAAAGTACAGGCTTACATGACTTGAGCTTTCTTAATTTAAGCATCCATGCACTGTTTTGGTTGTTCCATGGCTTAAAAGTTTTAAAAAATAAGGACTCGATGCAATACAACGTAAATGAAAGACAGAACAACCACAAGACACTAATTTCTGTAAAATGTTAACGAAGCAAAAATGACAGAGGAAAGTTGGAAAGTCCATTTTTTAAATTGGCAGCGACTCTCTCTTTGTTCTCGGTGCAGTGGTTTGGAGGGAAAAGGGGCTTTTCAGTTCTATAGGGTGGGCTTAAACAACTCCCTGTGAGTGTCTGACAGGATGACAGGTCATACAGGGCAGAGTTAGTGGTGAGCTCAGGTAATGGGAGGTGTTTAAACTGGAGATATTAACAATTACTTGTAACCATTTTTAATAGCAGGGATGTGGACAGAAGACTTTTTTTCTCAAAGGAACATGATTTCAAAGACCGTCTGAACATGTCAATGTCCATGTTTTTATAGGCTAGAAGACAAATCATGAACAAAGCAAGTGGTCAACATCACAACTGACCATTTCCACCTTGAAGCTACAGTATGACAAAGACATAGAGATGAATTTTTAAGGGTTTAATCAATGACAGGGAGGGACTTTAGGAGATGGGAGAATATTGTACAGCCTCATACTTAAGAAATAATTCCATCAATGTACTGTACTGACTACACCTAAACCTAAACTTTATGAAGATGATAATAAATGACACCTTCGCTGGGACCTCCATCATAGCTCAGTTTCTTTATTTATATCAGATAAAACTGGCCTGTAAAAAAAACTGTAAAAAACAACAACAAAACAAAACAAAAAATCAAGAAAAGGAAGAAAATCTGGCAGCAAGGGTGACAGAATAAAAAACTAGAATACTGTAGCATTTGGAAATTACAACAGCAGGACAATACCAGCAAATATCTGTAAAATAAAAAATAATTTTAGCTGATTTAAATACAGTAAAAATGTGTAATTTTACACTCACACGTCGTAAAAGATGATTGTTTATTAAAATACAGGTTTTTGATGAGGATTAAGCGGTGTATAGATAATGGATGGAGGTTTTTGATGTGGACAATATGTACTGTTCTTTTATGGTTAACCTGTAAATCAATACTTTTTTCTTCGGCTTTACAAGTTATTGTAAAGTTACAAAGCAGAGAAAATCTGTAAAATAACATCTAATTTTTTGTTGTTGTTGTTTTTCATAAATTATATGTAAAAACCGTTAGAATTTTTTTTATTTTTTTATTTTTTTCCCAGTGCATCCTGGACATGAGTCAGTAAACGTATGTGATGTTTCTATTTATTATAATGTGCTTTCAAAATATGAAATCATAATTGTATGCAATGTCACAACCTAAGTACAAACATATATAAAAGCTTAAATTCGTCTTTGCATGACAATTTCTCTATAACGGTGCAAAACATCCTCAGAAGGAATGCGCTTTGCTGAACCTGCTGAGAGGAGCTTATACAACTCTATAGTTATTTTGTAAGCTGTCGGGCTGTTTTTTAATATTGTGTCCACCCCATTTAAATCAGTGAGTGAAGACTTTTGTGTTGTTGTGACCTACAGATTAGTTGGGTAGGTGGGTGTTCTGGGGGATCAGGGGACCAGACTGGTGGAGATAGGTAAACACAGCTGGGGACACACAGCGCTGGTGGGTCTGCGGCTCAACGGCCCCCTTCACACATTTATCAGTGTGTTTGCTCAGGGGATGTGCCCTAAGCTTCACACACTGATCTCCGCAGCGAAGCCTTCACAGAGGCCCAACGGGCCGGGATGAAAGTGACCCCGTCCACAATCACAGCCGCGCTAATTCCTCCACTGCTAAACTTTAATGTTCGTCTTATAAAGGCCTATGAAGGTCAGCAATAGTTCTCTCTGTGGGTGGGATGTCACCAGCATAATATACCGAATTCTTGACCATAATCTGACCCCCCAGAGGAAAAGAAAATCCAAAATAAGATCTCTTTTTTTTTGTCCCGCTTATTTCTCCTGCACATAACTCAGCTTAGTTTATCATCAATATGAGATTGTGGCTGTTTTCTCATACGTCTCAGTTTCAGCTCCTGAGAAATAGCCTTCCTCTTGTCTTAGTCTCATCCTGATTTAAGATCCCAAGATGCTGTTTTTTTCCCGCTCACTGCACTGATCTTTACTTGTCTTTAAAAAAAAAAATCTGCTCTTGAAATAACAATAAGATCCAAAAGAAAAGACTGATTGGTGCATAAATGAGCCTGCACATCAGAAATGTGATTCAATGATCAAACTGACATTTTGTCATTGCATTTTTTCCCTCACAGACGTAAAGGCTTCTCATATCTTCTCATATATACAAATGAAAGAATTTCTATCTGTATGAGTGCATGATGAGATGAAACTAAGTTTTAAAAGTTTGTCCATAATGACTGTCGTTACATTTGGAGGAAAAAGGGGGAAGTTTGCAAGCCTGAGAACATCATCCCAACTGTGAAGCACGGGGGTGGCAGCATCATGGTGTGGGCGTGTTCTGCTGCAGGAGGGACTGGTGCACTTCACAAAATAGATGGCATCATGAGGAAAGAACATTATGTGGAAATATTGAAGTAACATCTCAAGACATCAGTCAGGAAGTTAAATATGGACACAAATGGGTCTTCAGATGGACAATGACCCTAAACATACCGCCACATTAGTTACAAAGTGGTTTAAGGACAACAAATTCAATGTTCTGGAGTGGCCATCACAAAGCCCTGATCTCCATCCTGGAGAAAATTTGTGTTCAGAGCTGAAAAGTTGTGTGCGAGCAAGGCAGCCAACAAACCTGACTCAGTTCCACCAGTTCTGTTGGAGGAACGGGCCAGAACTCCAGCAAACTATTGTGAAAAGCTTGTGGAAGGAAACCCAAAACATTTGACCCAAGACATACAGTTTAAAGGCAACGCTACCAAATACTAAGGAAGTGTATGTAAACTTCTGACTTTGAAGGAAGTAATATAAAATTCTCTCTCTCATTTTTCTGGCATTTAGCAAATATAAATAATGTTGGTAATCCTAACTGACCTAAAACAGAATATTTTTTGTCACATTTAATCTCAGACTTTGAGAAAAAAAAAATGGTTCTGTGTCTTTTTATACAATGTATGTACACTTCTGGTTTCAACTCTACATCCAGTCTGATTTTGCGATATGCAAGCCAGCATGCTTTTCTGTTCTTTCTGACCCACAATCCTTTGTGCAGTTTTATGTCTCTCTTATGTGTCTCTTAGGTGTATAAACAAACTTCAGCAGCTACGACTGCACAGCCAGGTGACAGCTCATTGTGGACTACACACTCCAAAGATCACAGTTTATGGAGCACTGTGATGATGAAGTAGAAGTAGTTTAATTTAATGGATAGTGCATGAAACAGTGCATATTTTATGAGGTATATTAAGTAAAAGGAAATAGTGTGTGTGTGTGTGTGTGTGTGTGTCTGGTCTTCACGTATCTGAACATCCGCTCATCCAGTGTACTTTAAACTTGGCAGGTGTATAACTGGGGATCTGAGGAGGTGCAGTATTCAGTCTGAAGTTGTTTGGATGAGCAGTTGCCAATATAAGAGTCCTTTTTCAGAGTTTAGCCGCTAATTGCAACGTCCACCTTTCATGGTACTAACATGCCTGTGACAACATGCACCACAGTTTTGTTCATTTTTAATGTAACTTCATGATTACTGTGTAGCTGTGGTCATGATGTGAGGATGTGTCACAGCAAAGGAAACACTTTTTACACTTTTTATTTCATTTTCAGAGCACATCTGTTTTGATAGACGTTTTATTCACATTTCTTTTAAATCCACAATAAAATTCAAGAGCTTTCTGAGTTTACACCTGCTGGTGAGGTCTTCATGGAGTTTGCAGGACTACCTGTGCAGCACACACAGTAGGTTAATTAGTGATTTTAAATTAGTCAAACATGTGAGCATGAATGGTTGTCTGTCACTGTTTAAACAGTGTAATGGATTTCTGACACGTCCAGGGTGAACCCAACCTCTCACCCAGTGTCAGCTCTTATTTGACTGTTTGCTGCTCCATAAAGTTAAAAAAAAACAATAATGATGAGCACAGCAAAATAACTTTTGCTTTTCTTGTGTTTCTCCTTTTATTCTGAAACTGAACAAGATAGATTGATTAATTCTGTTGATCCTTAGTCATCCAAAGACAGGGGTTTAGAAGAAACAGTTTGGAATTCAGTAATAATCAAGGAAGCAGATGATTTATTTCTGATGAGATGAAGATTATGAGCACCAGCATTTCCCTCTGGCCTTTCGAAGCAAGCCTCCTACAACAGAACACAACACTGTGACGTTCTGTTTGAGTTCACAAGTCAATAAAGGTTATACATTTTTGGCAGTTACTTCTCTTGGTATCCTCAGCTGTCAATTGCAGCATAAGTGGGATACATTAATGCAACTGCCAATTTTAATGGTTTTGTTTGATGACTCAGGTTCTTATCATTGCTTGTGCGTCAAAGAGTTTCAGCATTCCTCTGAAAGGTCCAGTCGGTCCACTTCTCTATCTGATCTGCTAAGCTGTTTTTGTCAGTGAACAGTTGCATTAGTAAGGGCTGCAAGGTGGCTCGGTGGTTAGCACCGTTGCCTCGCAGCAAGAAGGTCATCCTGGTGAGGACACCTGGGATCTTTCTGCGTGGAGTTTGCATGTTCTCCCCATGCAGCATGGGTTCTCTCCGGGTTCTACAGCTTCCTACCACAGTCCAAAAACATGTTGAGGTTAATCAGTGATTCTAAATTGTCCGTAGGTGTGAATGTGAGTGTGCTTGGTTGTCTGTCTCTAAGTGTAGCCCTGTGATAGACTGGTGACCTGTCCAGGGTGTCCCCTGCCTTCGCCCTAAGTCAGCTGGGATAGACTCCAGCCCCCCATGACCCTAGTGAGGATTAAATGGCGTATAGATAATGGATGGCTGGATGGACAAACTTTTGTTATAGAGCGCCATCTGCTGGGGACTACTTTGTGTTGTGCTCCTGTCAGACAGAGTAGGACAGTAAAGATCACTGACAAACTGAATGTGACTATGAAGATTCACCATTTAATTTATTTTGTCAACTAAGTTTTGCTTGTTTTTAACTGATTTTACTCTTTACTTTGGACTGAGTTGTTGATGTTTAAAAGGTCCTGAATCCATTCATCTGCCAGTCTGATCTTGTGTTGGAGCTTACAAAGGTAATATGATAAAGCTGATCAAAAACTTTGGGATATTATTTTACTGTTCATAAAAGTCTGGTCTGTTTACTAAATATTCATATCAAGTGTTTTATTACAGAGATGTATCAGTGTATCAGTATGTGTATGGATGCTTCTCATAACTATATATAAAACATGACCTCCAGCAATGAAAACAGATTTATAGTTTTATTGTAGTTTAATAAATTATATCACTGAACAGGTTTTGCAGTATTTTTTTTTCAGAAGCACAGATTTGCTTTGATTAACTCGTTCTCCTCACCAGCACCTGCACCTTCTCCTGGACTATCAAAAGGATCAGTGATTGAAGTTACTATTAAATCAAATGTATGACAACTTGTACTTCTAAGGCTTCACATATGATTATATACGTAAATTCCTGAGGTGGGCTGAGAAGAAATCAATGTGTCAAGCTCCTAATAACACCTCTGGTCTAGTTCACCTCATGTATATTTCACGGGGAACATAAAGTTCACTCGTGGTATTGACGTTTGCAATTTAGTGTCTAATTAACTCTGCGAGAGAAAACGACGTCCTCTCGGCTTCCGTCGATGTCGCGTAAAAGCGCTTGACGTCAGCATAACAACAACCTGTCATGACAGCTCGGATGGGAAAAAAATATTCGATTAAGATTTGATATTAAATTTTATAAATCGACCTTCACCTTGATGTAAGAGTCCTAATAAAAGGTAAGCGCTGGAGACCGCGTGTTGATAACAAACCCGAACTTACATGGAAACGGACGGCAGTGGGCTGTGTGGAAAAGAAGCTAACCTAGCATTAGCTCATTTCTGCTCTCTGGGGTTGCCCAGCGGGGTTGGAGAAAATGATAATAAATGCCCTATTTTCTGGCCACTAATAGCTGTAGGTATAACACAGTAAAAAATATATTGTTATATGTGTAATTTGGTGGGTACAGCTCAAGTGAGGGGCTTCGTCCTCTTACTAGCCACCCGCCCGGCCGGCGTAAACCGACAACATGCTAGCTTAGCTCAGCTAGCATAGCACCGATCTCCTGTTTTCTGACCAAAGTTAGCGACGTTGTCACTCTGTATCTGTACGTGCTGCTGCAACAGATGCATCTCGAATATCAATGCGAAAAATAGCCATGTTTTAATGTTGTTTTGTTCGTTACTATCATCTCATACCTGCGGTGTAATATTACAGTAACAAGCCCGACACTAACGGTGAGGACGGTGGGTGTATAACGTTGTCTGATGGCCGGTGAGCTAGCCCCGCTGCTCATCCAGTCACCGCTGATGTCCGTCATATGAATAGTTAATTCGCCGGCAGTCTAGCCACCTCGCTGTATTTTTCAGCTGTGTGCACAGTCAGCGAATTAAACGAATGCCTTTTGGGTGGCATCAAGCACTGCACCTAATTCGCCCAAGACGCGCATTGCAGGTGCATTGCAGTTGAATGCACGCCGTGAATGTCCACTTATCTCTGCATGCGCTGTGTCTCCCATCTAGTGTGTGCGATCCAGGACGGACAGGGCATTCTTAAACCTGTCATTTAGCCAGCCGAGACGGGGAACAGGATAGGGAAGCAGGGCGAGGCGGGCCCCGCGGAGCCGGTGGAGAAGATGGCCGGCAGCCCGGAGAAGAGTTCCACCGCGCAGGAGCTGAAGGAGCAGGGGAACCGGCTGTTCCTCTGCCGCAAGTACCAGGAGGCTGCTACCTGCTACAGCAAAGCCATTGTGAGTCCTTGTAACATGAATGCTGGGGTGATGTCTGCCTTACTGAAACAAGATCTAGTGATGTTCATGCCAGGTTTCCCCAGGATGCAATTGTGAATACAGATAATAGCAAAGTGCTTTATTGTTACAGTGCATGTTTATTGTCTGGTGTGTCCTGTCTCGCAGAACCGTAATCCATCAGTGGCAGTATACTACACCAACAGGGCTCTCTGCCATGTGAAGCTGCAGCAGCATGACAAGGCTCTGGCAGATTGTAAGCATGCGCTGGAGCTGGACAGTCAGTCAGTGAAGGCCCACTTTTTCTTGGGCCAGTGTCACCTGGAGCTGGAGAACTACGATGAGGCCATCGGCAACCTGCAGAAAGGTCAGAGCAAGCTCAAAGAGATGAGGAAAATGTTGCAACATTTTGTAGCCACGCATAAAAGCAGATAGTTTATGTATTGTGCAATCTTTCTCGTGTATTTCCTCATTTATGGTTGGGTTCATGCGTCTCTTTAAACTCTGTCTTTGTCTTGTCCCTGCTGTCAGTCGTCTCAGAGCTCAAGTGATGACCCTGGAGTCAGCTGTAACTTTTTCTGTAATATTCAAAGTGATGAAACTTTTGTTCTTATATAAGCTCTTCTCCTCTGAGGCCTTGTGTGGGCACAGCATAAATTGAAATTGCTGACATGTCATCTGTGGAACAAGAGATGTCAGAAGGAAAGAAAGCTTGAAGTCCCCATCCACTGAGAAATGTGCTTTGGTCATTGTAGCTTCTTTTCAATGTTTGACCTTCACTGTGCAAAATGATGCCGTTGCAGCTACAGAACTTTTCAGATTCATATGGGGAAGATGTAAAGCTTCTACATGACCATCTGAAATTGTTGCAGGCATGCACCTGTGAGCATGATTTGTGACATCTCAGGTAGTTTGGAAGTCAATCCTGGCCCCATTTACACCACTTTGGTTTGGAAACTGGAAGCCTGCATCCATTTGTAATGAAGATGAACATCCAGTTATGTTGGAGTGATCTTACAATCCACAGTTACACCTTTTAAGATGAACAATATTTTCATATATATATACATTCAATGTTTTAAATACGTGAAAGGGCCAAGAAGCAATCTAGAGAATTTCTTGCAAGGTATGTTAATTAATTAGCATCTTTAATAAAGGATTTTCGTTTTACAGCTTATAACCTGGCAAAAGAACAGAGGCTGAACTTTGGAGATGACATCCCCAGTGCTTTGCGCATCGCCAAGAAAAAACGTTGGAACAGCATCGAGGAGAAGCGCATCAACCAGGAGAACGAGTTACATGCCTATCTGACCAAACTCATACTGGCCGAGAAGGAACGGTGAGTCTGGGAAGCAGAATGCTTATTTATATGGTAATGATGGATTTATGAAACTGCAAATCACTGAAATGAGTCTGACATGGACAGCCAATTTTTTATTTGTTTTGAATAAAGGAATCATTTCAGATCACTTTATATTTTTGCAGAGAACTAGAAGAATACAAAGAAAAACAGGATGACAATCAAAATGGAGGCGATGCCGCCAAGATTGCATCAAAACATGTACGTTTGAACATTTATTTCTTACTTTGTTTTGTTGAAAAAAATGTAGAAAGTGCGTTTTTTTTTTTTTTTTTTTAAGTGCAACTGAATCTTTATTAATGTGTGTGAATATTTTTCTATCATGGAAATGCGACCTACAAAGGACAAGTATCTAATGGACATGGACGAGCTCTTCTCTCAAGTGGACGAGAAAAGAAAAGTGAGTGTGAAAATTAATTGTTACTACTTGCTGATTGTGTAGCGCTGTGAGCGAGATTATTCACACACGCGTTTGGAAGCATCCTCGATAGGTCACAAGTCCATTATGGGGCTGACACACAGACAGACACACACATCACATTCACCTACGCTAATGCATCTCTGCGAACAGCACACACCTACCTCACGCTGTCTCCTTTAATCGTTGACATAGCAACAACAGAAATAGACTTGCACACAGACTTTCAGATTTGAGCTCAGACGTGACATATAGATTTCTATACCGTGGGTACATTCTGTCTGTTATTCAACCTACCTGCTGCCACTAATGCTTGTCATTCCATCTGTTAAAATTGCACTTAGATTAAAGGCAAACAACGGCTTTTTTATTTTCGGTCCAAGCTGTTCCTATGGTAACTGTCGCTGTTTGTTGTTGCCATAGATAGTTGTTGACTCGTCTGTGGAGGTAATTGGCATGTAATTGTTTGTTGAGGTGACACGACGGCGTCTACCAGCAGGGTGTTTCTCTTCTGTTTTCGTCAGTGGGTGTTCAGTTTAGAGCCGTGTGATCCTGATAAAGGTTGATGCAAAAATAGTTTTGACAGAGTGCATCCATTCTATTAGTTTTATGGCATTTTTATTATTAGCATTGGTGCTTTTTTGCAGTATCTAAAACCAGGTAGGTTGTTGTGGTTTCTGAGGGGGAAAATCACAATGCACAGGGCTCCAGATTAAGTTTTTCACTGGTACCACCGGTGCGACCGACTTTCTTATTTGGTTGCACCTCCCACCTCGTCACAGGCAAAACACTTGTTGATCATCTGCTTATCGATAGACAATTTACAGATGTTCCCTAAACGCCCCACATTGCAGGCTGTGGTAGCTGCTGCTTGGTGGCTGCGGTGTTCCTCAGGCAGGTGTGTGACCGAAAAACACTTTGAAAGAGTTAAACTGGGGCGTTCTAGTGTCAGATTTGTCCGAGATGAAACAGAGTAGTTTTTTTTTTGTACAATGTGGAGCACACCTACATGCGCTTTTCCGCTCATAGAAAACAACGAATGCAGGTGCACTCCACAGTTCACAAGAAGACCACATTTTTAAGTGTAACTACCACAGTCCACCGTAGTTCTAAAAGTGCTGCTTTCCACCACTGTGGTTAACACAGTAGCTGCCTGCGCCGGTTACAGTGACACCAAAACAGCTTCATGATCATCATGCACTCACACAAATGCAACCAATTGAAATTTCAACTCACACACTCTCAAAAAAATAGTCGCAGCCTGGAGCCCTGATGCAGATATTAATGCTAAGAAGTAAAACCTGGAAAACAAGAGTCTTTCGGTGGCAGTTATACTAAATCCACATATCTCTCAGGTTTAGATCAGACTAACTCGTGGCTGCTTTTTTGTCCCACCAGAAACGGGAAATCCCTGATTACCTTTGTGGGAAGATCAGTTTTGAGCTGATGAGGGAACCCTGCATCACACCCAGTGGAATCACTTATGATCGCAAGGACATTGAAGAACACCTACAGGTAAGAGCTACATGCTGACCATCTCAGAATTACGTTGTTTTTTTTAGCTGATGACTGCTGATTTTGCAGGTAGTTGGCATTTAGTAGATGGATCCTGGTCATACAAGCACACAGTACGCAAATGCATCACTTTTAAACAACTAAATTAGGAAGCCCTGTCATCCATATAGTGACTCAAGTATGTCGGACAGAAACTTTACAGCAAAGAACACAATAGCTTCTGCAGTTTAAGTTGAAGTTATTCACTTTTGGCTAACTGCTTTTATTAAGCTGGTTTGAGTTTCTATCAGTATCTTGTACAAAAACCAGACTGTGCTGTTTCAGTTTTATTTGCTGTTATATTGACAACATCCAGCAAATTGTACGTGGTGCATGTGTCTGTGTCTTTATGTTGGTTCATCCATTAACAAACTCCCTGTATGGAAACAAAAAATGACCATAAAGACTTGACATTAAAGAAACTGAAAAAAATACTAATTTTGAAATGTTACGACCGAAAACTATGCGGTGAAATTTAAGTACCACCTCTTACATGTGCTCTGACTTCCCCATCAGTTGGGTAATTTCAAAAAGTATCGTTGGTACACATAATTTAATCATCCATTTATTGCATTAATAAATTACACTGTACCCAAATCAACAAAAATGAATAAAGTCTTTACATTTTCTCAACTTGAAAGAGACATTTAAAAGTTTCAAAGGCAAGAGTTTAGAGTATAAATTTGATTGTATTTAAATGTCAATATTATTATGAATACCATCATTAACATGTTTTGGTTAAATTCTGAGATTAGTTCGTTAGTTACTAGTAAGTATAAAACATTTTCTTTCAAGAAAAGGAAATGAATGTAAGTTTTATTTATTACACTGAATTATAGCATAGATGTCATTACATTATAGCTACACATTGTACTACTAAAAAGCTCACATTATGCTTTGTGGCTTTTCTCTTTCCTTGAGTGAACTAAAGCTTTTTTGTGCACGTGAAAGGTCTGCAAACTTACAAACCCAGAGTCCAATAGAAGTTGCTCTCTCTCATAGAAAATGCTGCTCCTTACCTGCCTGAAATGCTTTGTTTTAAATCTAAACTCTTGTTCTATGACTTTATCTGTATCACCATGCAACACATTTGCATAACTCCTGCCAAGTGGCCAGTTTTGCATCCCTCAGACAAAGAACGAGCAGCTTGCTCACAGTCCTGTCGTATTTTCTCACTACAGCCAATGTTATCACGGGTACGTCTCTACTCTCATAGACCTGGGATTACCTTATTTAACCGACATTGTCTTGCTGTCGTCGGGCCAGCTGATCAGTCGGTGTGGCCTGGGCTTTTCAGGAGGGGGTCCTTAAAGAGACAGGAGATAGAAAAGAGAGCGTCTCAGTAAATGTTCAATCCAGTAGACCCCAATAGTGTCCCTGTGAATGTGCATGTTTTGGCCTCTTTAATGCAGAACATGTGTGGTTGTACTCAAATACAGCAAATGTTTCTTCTTCATTTGCATATATTGTGTGGACAATTCAGACACAGACGCTAACACCTACATTTAACCTGCTCCCTGTGCAGCGAGTAGGTCATTTCGACCCGGTCACCAGGAGTCCCCTGACCCAGGACCAGCTGATCCCCAACCTGGCTATGAAGGAGGTGATCGACGCCTTTATCCAGGAGAACGGCTGGGTGGAGGACTACTGAAGAGAGACGCCTCCCATTTCTCCTTCATACCCGAGTGCTCAACACAAAGCCTGGACAACACAAGACTATCGAGAACAGATCACCCCTTGCCTGGATATGTACTTTACACAAGCGGGAAAAGCCACACTATGGACTACCAAACGGGAGCCACGTATCTCGGCCTGCCTCCTTCCCCACATCTTATCTTTGCTGTAAAACTTCCCCGCTCCTACTTTGCCGAGGCTCGGTGTTATTCATGGCCTGCTGCTCCCTTTAAAACCTCCTTCCCTCTGCTCTTTCTGGCCTTTTTCTCTCTCTTCCTCTCTGCCCTCATGCTGTTTTTTCTGCTCTTTTAAACCTTGACTCCCTTTCTGTACTCAAACCGGGGCCACGTTCTCAGGTCTCTCTTGCTCCTTCTCGCTTTATCTCTCTCTCTCTCTCTCTCTTTCTCTGAGTGCCACAGTTCTTGGAAAGCATCAGCATTGCACTCCAGTGTTTCACATTAGCCACCATTATACAAAAAAATAATAATAAAAAAAAATCACATTTCGGTGGCAGATTAAGACATTGGCCTTTCGTTTGGCGTTTACTCCAGTATTTTGTAGTCACTTTTTTCATTCAACGATGGAGCATTTTCCCACTTCTTAATGTACTTTGGTGGAAGTGGTAACTAAAATGCCAAAAACCTGTTCTGAACAAGGGTTGTTTGTATGCAAGTTTTACATGACGATAACCGAAAAGGGAACCAAGTCCCTTTTCTACCCTCTGGTGGCGCTTCATACATACCCACGGGTCACCATAAGATTTCGAGTAGATTGTTAGTTTGTTTTTCTCTCTGCATATCAATCACAACCGACTACAGACAATTGAGATAAGTTGAATGTATGCATTCTTTATAGGTGTAGAATCAACCTTCAGTAATTCAAGATGTTGTCTAAACAGGACAATGTGAGGCGAGAAGCCTTCGAACTGGAAACGAATGGCAGTGGCTGCTGCGTAATCAAACAGTCTTCACGTTGCTGGATATCGATTGAAAAATGGCTTATGAGAGACTGTTTGGGTTGTTGCCGAGTGATATGACTGTGGACTCTCACATCAAGCATGAAGTGAATTTTCTTCTCCTTAGCAAAAAACAAAAAAAAAAGCAAAAAAGATGGTTGTCTTCTCTTCTCACCGTTTTGCTGTTACTTTTTATGCACCTTCTCCTCACAGTGTCACAGTTATGAAGAAAAATGGTTGCCGCAATCATGAGCGCGAAACCAACTCCAAGTCGTTTCCCGTTACGAGGATCTGAGGTTCAGTCGCGTCACTACTGCCCCGACCTCCGTCATAGAAATGCTGGAAGAGCTAAGACCATCTTATCTCATCCGTACCTCAGTCCCAACTTTATCGCGTGCTGGTTTTCTGGCATTCTCTGTAAAACACACATTCATTTCAGTGCTATTAGTTTACAGATTTTTATTTTTATGTTTTCAGCTGAATGTGTCTGTGGTGAATTAGGCCTGTCGGTGGTTCGTGTCGGAGTGCAGGCGGTGTACATAATTTGCTGGTGTATGTCAGATTTTATTTCTTGACAAAATAGGGTTCTTTTTTTTCTTGAGAAATCCTAGAGCTTGAGAAACTGTATTAAATGTAGATATGTTGATAAAAAATAAATGCCTGATTCAGTTTTCATTTGTCCCCATTAAACCATGAACTTTGAGGTTGTTTGTTGTGGTGTTTCTGACACTAGATGATCATTAAAGAGATACCAAGTATGAACGCTACTCTGCTGCTTATTAGAAAATGGGATTTGAAATGGTTTTCAACATGTATGTATTACCTGTGATGCCACAAATACATGACAACCCCTGGAACACATGCTAAGTTGGGAAGCGTTTTTTTGTTGGAAACAAAGGAATATGATGGAACTGTATTTTGAGACTTTAGTAGACTGAAGTTTATATTCAAAACATCCCTTTTTTCTGCAACATTGCACAATTTCCTCATATTTGCATTTCCGATAGCATCTGTGTCTCCCAGTGCCTCTTGTGCTGTGTTTTCCTGAAAACAAACTGTCAGACCTGAAGTGTGTGCAGCTGATATATTTCCTGAGATTCATTTATGAAGATAGATTGTATTGCACATGTAAATGGTCCACACGTGTAAAGCGCTTTATAGCACTTGAGTTGCACTGAAAGCGCTTCACTCATTCACACACACTCATACACTAATGACAGTGGAGCTGCTATGCTCCTATCATGGGGAGCCACTTCAGGTTCATTGTCTCTCCCGAGGAACTCTTCGGCATGTGAAGAGGTTCAAACTGTCACCCCAGCCGTTAATGGACAACCTGCTAAACTTTATAAAGTGAATAGTAATAAGTACCACCGCCGGTATTATCAGTGCTTTGTCCACCAGTCAGTTTGTTTTTTGCACCCTGATCTGATCTGATCTGTACATATACTGGTCACTGTTTTTAAAAAGCAAATGTACATTTATATTAAAATATTAATTAATATATCATTATTGAATTTTACAATTCATACCATTCATGCTGATTTCAAACTTCAGTTGGAAGAGTAATGTGTGATTGTAAAATTTGAATCTTCCATATTCTTGAAAAGACCATCAGTTGAAAAAACTTGGTTTAAAATATTAGCAGCTTATCTGGGTTTTTCCTGTGTAGAATGAGT
>NW_007578875.1:228076-236815 GCF_000690725.1 Stegastes partitus
CTCACATAATTCCAGGTACTTAGTCTCAACATGTCTGTGTGTCTCTGCTGACCTTTAAAACTATTTGGCACCAAGTCTTATTGTGAACATTATGTCAGTAGAAAATCACTTCAGAAAACTGTTACAGTGATGTCCTCAGTAACCAGGATCAGGATTAGATGAATGTGTCTCTCTTTAATGTGGGTGAACTGACCCTCTGAGACTGCATTAACATCTGTAGTCACTATAAACAAATGCAAAGTGATGCAACAGTTGGATTTCTATGAGGGGCGGTTGAACACTGTATTGTGGTCTGTGGTCATACTGTGGTAGTGTAGTGACACGCAGGTGAAATGATGTGTGCGCTTCAGTCACACGGTGTCACGCAGCCCTCACACACACCAGGCCTATTGTCAGAGCATCCGTTACAGAGCTGACGTCATGGCCTGTGCTAGGAGGGAAGAGGACTGGGCACGGGCCACTGGAGAGAGGGACTGAGTTAGCAACACAGAGGAAGAACGAAACAACATCAAAATGGTAAGAAATCCTGTCTTCCTTTTCTTATCATAGAATTCATTCTCTGATTAAGTGTTCAATAATATATTGTTCTGATGTGCTGCCAGATGCTGCCTGATCATGGATGTTCTGTGTGTTTGCAGAGTGTCAACACGGTGAAGTTTGCTGTGGCTTTGCTTGGTGTCATTGGATCAACTTTCTCCACAGCCACCCAAGGTATGGAATTCTAAATAACTACCTTTGTTTTTCCAGCAACTTGGTCATATTACATGTGTTTGTGCAGAAAATGATCATTTCAGGAGCTGATCTAAATTATTCAGCCGTGGTAACCTCCTTTAAAAAGGTCTATATAATGGGTTTTAACCTCAACATCAGTATTTATTAACAATGACATCATTTAATCTTTATGACCTCCAGTAAATAATGTGATATCTCTCTTTTGTAATTTAGCCCCGTTCCTCATCTGAAAAACTTTGAGATTAATTGTATATTTTGGTTTAGATAAGATAACACAGAACTTAACTAATTCGAAAAGAAAGTCTTTAGCTGGACATGACATGAGAAGTAAAGTAAAGTAATGCTGATGTTGCCAGTGTCAAAGATTTTCTATAGGATTCCCAATCTGGGGCAGCAGATGGCCACTCAGGGACCTTCCAGGAATGAATCCTGAGCCAAGCTTTTATCAACTTGGATGTATATTGAGGATCGATGTCTTGTTGGGAAGCCCAGTGATTAGCAAGCTTCAATATTCAAAAAGTCCTATTTTTTCCAAAAGATGCCAACAATACAGACTGTCCTCCACGCCTGGCTGTCGGGATGGTGTTTCCCGACCACGAAGGCCTTGTTTATCCTTGTGACTGATTGGACGGCTGCCAATCAGTCTGCAGCAATCATTACACGTAATGTTAAAAATGCAGCTAAACTGTCATTCTTAGAGGCTGTGATTATGTGTGAGCAGCTCGCCTCTGTGCCTCTTGTTGTCCTTTGGTGGTTACTCGCAGCTCAGAGCTTTGATTTGTGTAATGAGGCACTTGTGTGACTGCTGGGAGGCTGAGCCAGGCTTCACATAGGCTCGTAGTGTCAGGAGCTCTTCTGTTGTTCCAGTTTTTAGCCCATATGACGCTTTTTGTTTTTTTGTTTTTGTTTTTTACGATATTGCAGTGATGCTGATCTCTTGGCTTTTCATCCAATACTGTAAGGACTTCTTTGTAGAGTGAGTCCACAGACTGAGTGTTGTCCCACCTGCCTGTGACCAAGTTGTAATGCAGTGAGACAGATGAGGGAAAAGCATCGTGTGTACACAGAGATCTGCAGCAAACAGAGACAAATGGTGCCTGATGCTTTTAAAGTTAAGCACATAAAATTCACTCATGACTCTGTTGACTTTTGGGAGAATGGTTTATGTCATATTTAAAATGTGACACAGGTGTAATAACTTCACCGTTTAATAAGATGTTGGTCACGTGTTGCTCTAAACAACAAACACCAACACACAAAAAAACAATTCTCTCTCCCACCAAGCAACTTCAATGAACATTAAACAGTGAAATTAAATAATGCAGCCAACCTAAATGTTTAAACACTTTTATAGACTTACAGGTTTCTATCAGAAGAAGGATGCTTCTCCTGGAGGATGGGCACTTAATGAATTCATTAACAACATCATCCAAATCTGAACTGGACAGGTTCTTGTGACAGTTGAACACGTTTGAAGTTGATCTCTCAGACATGCAAGGTGTCACAGAGACATTCAGTGCTAGTGTTGTCTCAGTAGAATAGCTGCCGTCCACATCACTGATTAGGCCGACTTGACAGGTTCAAAGTCCAGTTTATCCTTTGCATTTTTTTTCTCCTTCATTTGTTAATTGTATTATTAAGCAATAAATAAGTTTGCTAAACCAGAAACAGCTGGTTTTGTGTTGCTTCCCTGAACCTGAACAGATCTGGGACGCAACTGTGGCAGAAATATCAATGTGCAGACACAAGGCAGATGGGTATTCAAAGCAGAAATCAAAAGGACTTTAACAAAGAAAATTACTGGAAGGACAACAAAAACTCATCAACACAAGAAAGAGTCCAGGCAGGCAAATACAAGATAAGTGAACAGGAGGGTAGCAAATAGGTGGAAAACAGGCAGGAAGTCCAGCAGGCAAAACAGGACAAACTGACCAAAGACAAGGGAAGACACAGGATCAAATCCACACTGAGAGCTAATTTGGGAGACTAGACACAGGTAAAAATCAATGGCGGCAATCAAATGAGGAGGGAAACAGAGACAAAGGGAGGATGTAAAAACACAAGGAAAAACAATTTCAAAATAAAACAGGAATTAACAGAAAGGGGATGTGGATGGTACACAGACAAACAAAGGGAGAGACAAACAGAGACACAGAGAAGGAAGGCACACAGGAAGAAATATAACAAAGTAACCCAAAGACAGTGACACTGCTTTTCCTATGTCCTCCTGTAAATCTGAGGTCCTAATGCAGTGCTTTTCTTAGTTATTGCTTTCATTCATTGAAATGTGTGTGTGATGCTGCTGATTGTGTCTTTGAACTTGAAATGTTTTGCATCTTTTCTTTTTCCATTTGTGTGTAACAAAATGATATCAGACATCTTTTACCTTGCTTTGTTTGCTGCACAGCATGCTGCATGTGGGGTTTCCATCTGCAGGCCAGTCACAGTTAAAGTTCAATGTTATTATGAAGCTTAACTGTGATTACAACAGCAGCATTAGACAGGGGTATAGTTATTCTGACGTGTAAACCCTGACATACTCAGAGGGGTTCTATCTGTTTTTATTGCAACTGTAAGTTGTTACCACACATTTGTTGCCTTTTTAATTCTAGCGGGTCTGGCTGACAAAGTCCTAGTGTTCCCTTATGAGACGGACTTCAGCTTCGTCGCCCTGACCCCGCAGAAGGAGATGTCTCTGAAGGCCTTCACCCTCTGCATGCGCGTCGCCACCGAGCTTCCGGAGGAGCGACAGATCATCCTGTTCGCCTACCGCACAGCCGACTACGACGAACTCAACGTGTGGCGCGAAAGGGACGGACGCATCTCCTTCTACATGAGCGGCGACGGCACCTTCTTCCACCTGCCGCCCCTCACCACCTTCCGCACCAGCCTCTGCCTCACCTGGGAGTCTCGCACCGGCCTCTCTGCCTTCTGGGTGGACGGGAAACGCAGCACCTACCAGGTCTACAAGCCGGGTCACACCATCCGTCCAAAAGGAACCATCATCCTGGGGCAAGACCCAGACAAGCACCTGGGAGGGTTGGAGGCCGTGCAGAGCTTCGTAGGGGAGGTGACAGATCTGAACATGTGGGACTTTGTGCTGTCTAGGAGCATGATTCAGGCCTGGCACTACGGACACAAGGTCCCCAAGGGAAACATCTTCGACTGGGGCACCATCGAGTATGCGCTGAACGGGAACGTGATGGTGGTGGATGATGACTGACTCGATGAGACGTCCAGTGCAGAAAGGGATCAGGCTTTAGAGGTCGGTGTTGGACTGATTTGTGTTTTTATCTTTCTTAGGTTCAGTTTTGTTTCATGTTATGACCCTTTAACTGCTTTTCCATGAAGTCCACAAAGTTTCTGTTTGTATTGTTGCCTGACAAAACTTTGGGTTTGCCAGTATGAGAGGTAAAAGAGTTATTCAGGTGTCCTTTACTCATACAAAAATACCAATACATCAATGAAAAATATTGCGGTAAAAGTGCAGTTTTGGTCCCTGTGACTGATATATTATCATAAATGACTTCAGATGTGAGTGTTAGTTTTGAATCCTCAGAGCATGTTACTACTGTTAGTACTTTACATGCAGTAAACAGAGACAACAGATGATTAGTGGGAGTTAAGAGAAGAAAAAAAACAAAGTTCTGATAAACAGTTTTTCTCTAATCTTTGATTTTTGCTGAGAAATATTGGATCATTGAGACATTTATTGAAATGCAACAATTCTACAATTTCATTCAGCAGACGCTTTTATCCAAACATCTGAGAGCAGATACAACACAAGCAAATGACACCAGGTGAGAAGTTTGGGAGGGAAAATAATCACCCTTTGGTTTGGATGTTAACAACTTGTAGACATCTGATATGTGATCCCGACTACGCAGTGCTTTATGTAAGACATCAGAAATCAAAAAGGTTGGAAACCAGTGTGTTGTGCTTTACAACACTGTTATTCATCTTTATTCACTGAAAGTAGCTAAAGCCGTTTGATAAACTAAGGAGTATGAAGTACAATATTGCCCTCTGGAGTGTAGTTCAGTGGAATAAAAAAGAAATAAAAATACAAGAAACTCAAATTTGCAATTAAGTACAGTACTTGAGTACATGTTCTTTCAATGCAGAGGCAACCAAAGCCAATACTCCACATGCATCACTTAAGCCTGTTGTTAACCGGTAACTCAGTATCGTGCTTCATACTAATCCTCTTTGTATGTTGTGTTAACTGTTGTGAGACCTCACAGGTGAATATGAAACACAGCAGCCGATGTGCCAGATGCATCCATGGGGTGGCACTCTGTACTCGTTCACATCACACAGCAACACGCCTCAGATTAGACCTTATCATGCATTCATTCACTTATGTGATTTGGCACTTATGAAAAATGTAAGAAAGCAGACTAATTAAAACATTTTTAATATTTATTTGCATAAAGGGAGAAATTAGTAGATTAAAAAAAATCAAATACTAAGATATTAACATGATGCTACAATGCATTTAAACCTCAACATCTGTTCATAACGTGCAGCTTAAATTGAAAACTGCAAGTCAGAAAATTGTTTGCAAGTAAAAACTGATTTCAGTAAAAAAAAAAATTGTAGAGCTAAAATTCTACATTTATTTGTTAGAATTAAACGTACTATAATAAAATGTTTCTAAAAGCCTGCTGTTCTGCATGCAGTTTGACACGATGATATTGATGATTAAAAACTTCTAGCAGATATTGAAATAGAAAAAAGGGGCACATTGTTTCTACAATAGACTTTAATCTGCACTGAGAGACAAATAGCAATTATCATGTTTAAAATCCAGCGCCTTAATGCTGCCTTTGGTTAGCGAACGCACTCATGAATTTTCAATGTTTCAACTGATGTAAGAGCGCTTTTGGGTCTGAAATAAAATCTTTCCATGTGCATAACTAATAATGTTTGTAATTAAAGAGAATTTTTCGTCTTTGAACTCTTTTCGTAATTCTCTGCTTTTCCACACACTTATACATCCAAAAGGGGAGGTATGCATTTTCCTTATTGCTTTTTGTTTAGATTATTTTTTCTTCATTTCAACATTTGATCTGTTCAGAAGGGGACATGACATTTCTACATAGGAATTAAAGATAGAAAAAATGCTTCCCTTCTATACAGGGATTATCTTAAAGTTCTTGATTATTCTTTTTTCCACAAATTTTCCTTTGCTGCAGTGGTGAAATGTCCATTTTTAAACTCAAGACAAGCTTTAATTCAAAAGAAGCCTCCTAAACAGGGTTAAAAGTAGACATTTAACCACGAGAGCACATGACAGTGTGCTTTGTCTTCATATTTCCAACAAACCGTGGCAACAAACACAAGACACATGTGTTACACATTACTTGCAGAAATCAAGTCATATGGAGAAGCTTTGCTAACAAAGGCCCCTCAGAATAAGCTCAGGGTCAGATCTTCTCCATCCAAGTGTAACACAGTAACCCTGAGTTCCAGTGTGCCGTCTCTGTTGGTCTCCGTGGCTCCGTGCGCTCGGCCTCCCCGCCTGCACCACCATCATGACCTCCTTGCAGAGACGAGGGAGAAGTTTCCGGCGCGCAGGCTTCCTTCGGGGTGGGAAAGTGCTGCGTTCCGAGTATGTGTTTATTCTGACCAAATCACCCGTCGGCTCTCTCGCAGCAGCTAAATAAGGAGAAGGCAGGGCCAATGAGTTCTGACTGCGGGTCAGCAGCCAAATGTTCCACCTTCTTGGATGTTGCAATGCATCAATCGCAGTGCCCACTCACTGTGTGGTAACACCTTTGTGGACCATCTGCCCAAGCCTGGCTTCTCAGCCCTCTGGTACGCACACACACACACACACACACACACACACACACACACACACAGCCCGTTATTTCCTTCTTTTTGCATCTCTGCCCAAGAGGGCTACTAATTCCTCAGATATACTCATGGAAAATTTTCCACCTACAAATGTTAAACTGCATTTGTCCTTACAGCTTTTAGATTTCAGTTTAAAAAATAGCTCATTGTGATCATATTTCACCTTGTAAAGACCGAGAATAACATCTTTGTCATCTGTAAATGGTAGAAAACACACTTGTCTTTTTAAAAAATCTTGATATTTGACTTTTTTTTGCCCACCAAGATAGGATTAGGATAGATAGGGACATCTATTTTGGGACCCATTTCTGCACCAAAGAAGGACTTTCAAATGCTTAACATAAGGACAAAATCAGTGGCCTCCTCACAGAATGGATAATTAGCCCCTGTGTCCCTGTGTTGCATGTATTATCCAACTGAGCAAACAGTTGCAGGGCGCCTTGTCCTGCTTGCGGACAAGACTGGCAGCGCGGGCCCACGAGATCTGCATATTGGCCCATGGTGGTGTAAGCTGTCTGAGGCGAGGCGCTTGCCGCTGACTGTATGTCCATGCGTGTGGAGCTGGTGAAAATGTTTTCCACGCGAGAGGAGATAGACGGCAAGAGGGAGCCCCGCGTGAGGCGGCGAGGGGAGACAGAAGGAGGGCCGTTCTGGATTCCTTCGAGCAACTCCAAATAGATTTCCAGGCAAAACATATTTGCATACGCAAGACAGTGCTACGAGCTATCCGAGTGAGCTGTGGCATGTGTGCATTGAACAGATGGATAATTTTTTTAGAGCTTTCTTGCAGAAATTTCAGCCCATTAAATTGAGATCCTGGGCATTATTCAGCCTGCTTTTATTCATAAGGCTTCACAAAGGAAGCATCAGGATCAAGTGGCTCGTGTTTATCAGATTTAGTTCATGATGGATGATTGTAGGTGGATCTGAAACTTCTGCATATTTTGAGTATTAATTTGGAAGTTCATGCGTTAACAAAGCCACTGACTGCCTCTTCTTTTTTAGTGTTGAGTGAAAAATGCAAAGAAAAGCAGTTAACCTACCCAAAGATTGCAATCTATCTTAACTTATAGTGCGTTTAGGTCCAAATGATTTCTCTCCAGCAGTCTTGATGTTGTTTTGTAGCTTTACTGACTTTCAAAACATCTTGTGACACCAGAATAAACTCGACTCCATCAATCTTTTCTTAGCAAATGATCACCAAAAGCCCGATGGGGTTGGTGAAGATATGACCTGAATGTCAGGTTCCTCTTTCACTCTTTCTCTCTCTCTCTCAGAGGTTGTATCCTGCCAGTATGGTCGCTCGTCCTCCCCCTCTGGGCTGTATGAAAAATTCACCAGGCCTTCCCATTAGAGTCAGTCTGAATCAGGGAGCAGGCGTTACAATGGCCACTCGCATGACACTTTTATCACTCGACATTTAGCAACGCAAATGTTGTGTTTATGAAACACCAAAATCTCAGCAGAGGCCACTTTTTTTTTCTCCGAGTCGCCGGTCGAGTCGAGCGTGCGCTGGATGTATAATCTGATGTACTGAATTGTTACAAACAGATGTGCTCCTCGGTGCAGGATTTTCACACTGATGGCGCGAGACCTGACCTTTTCCGGGTGTGAGTGTGAGAGCAGTTGGCTCTGTCCGGTGTGATACCTTCAGGCGGGGCGGCTAACAACGTGCTGTCTACCTCTGAGCGAGCTGCATGTCCTGGTGTCAGAAACACTAACGCTGAGGGTGAACAGGGGAGGGACAGAATAAGAGGGACACCCAGACAGTAGCCCTGTGATAGATGAAATCTTTATAAAAGATGAAATGGTCAGGGAGTGTTGATTTAACCGTTTTAAAAGCTGTAACTTGTTGTTTATTTGCAGTAAACAGTTACAACTAAAGGGCCATTACGTCTAATTAGGGTCCGAGCACCCAAAAGGGTGCGAAGACCCTACTGGAACTGCTCGGATTATTATTATTGTTCGTGCCAAAGACACGCGTTTTTGAGGCCCTAAACATACTCGAAAACTCACCAAAATTGCCATGTACATCAGACCCGGTGAAAAATTTTAGAATTTGGAAGAACAACACACACCTCAATAGAAAAATTGCTCCACAGCGCCACCTTCTAAATTGTCAAAAGCACATTTGGCCTAGAGCTA
>NW_007578876.1:0-9926 GCF_000690725.1 Stegastes partitus
ACTGTGAAGCATGGAGGTGGCAGCATCATGATGTGGGGATGTTTTCAGCAGTAGACCCTGGAAGGCTTGTGAAGGTAGAGGGTACACCTACGCTTTTGACGTTACTGTGAGCTGAGATTAATCTTCAGCCTTTTATGAGAGGATTTACGATGACAAACATTCAAAATAAGCATATTTTGCAACAGAAGGGTGTTCGTGTTAACTTGCTGGGAATTGCGGGAGGGGGAAGGTAGACTGGAGATGGCGGTTCATATTTCTAGTCCTGGCTGTGACTCAAAAGCAGGGGTAGTAAAACATCAGGGTGCTCAAAGAACACAGTGAAAGGGCCAATGGAATCAACATGGCAGCCATTAAAGATCAGCCAGGTGATTATTTCAGCTCAGTCTTGGGGTTTGATGTGGCCTTTTGGTAGCTCTTATGCACCTTATGTCATTTATAGCCTATGCTGATGACAATCAACTTTACATACATACAACTACGACTGGTTTCTAAACTTATAGATGCTGGTTCAAAGCAAATAAAGCATATTCCTTGACTTATATGTGACTAATAGCTTGTCTGGGTTTTATTTTAGCAAATGATAATATGCAGTAACTTCACTTTGGTGCCTAATTGTGTACTTTTCTGCCACTTAACACACACGTTTGCCAGGCTACACGTGAGCCTGCATCCATCCCTCCAGCTTGCCTTCCTTTGCAGCCTAAAAGCTGCAGGTACATGCTGTGTTCACGAGTGTGGGGAGTCTCAGCTCCTTTGCTCTAAATCAACACTCAGGCTCCAGTTTCACAGCTGTGGCCTGACCATCCACAGACATGACTTTCCAAATTAGTCTTGCTCACCCACTGTGAACTCACTCTCACATGAATGACCGCACACCTACTTATTACCATAACAACCAATAACAGGACACGAGTCTGTGCCGAAGAACATACGCAACCGAAACCTTTTCATTTAGTGAGAGAACAGTCGCTGATTCCTATAAGATCACTCAGTTTAAAGGATAGAACGGCACACGTGTCTTACATGTCTTACCCAAGTGCAAAAAGTGTAAATTAATCAGCCTGGAAAACAGCCCAAAAGGCTCTATTTTACATGTAAAAGTGCCATTTTTCCCTCCGCTCCGCTTTAGCGCAAACCTCCAGTCAATAAAACTCAAAGGTCATGCTGACTGACGTGTGATATGTGCTGTGTGCGTCTTCTGCCCATTCAGACCGCTTAGTTCTGTAGCTCGAATGCCACTGTGGCGCACATCCAGTATCCCAGTTTAGACTGTCATTCTATCTCCCAGTACTACCCCCACACACACCCATATCACCCACCCCCCCCTTGCCCACCGCAGAGCCAAACAGCCCCAGAACCCTGCAGCTGCCCCGGGGAAACAGGCACCAAGGACAGTTATGTAAACCAGTAACACTGTGTGAATCATTTATAATGATTTTTAATCTGAGTCTCATGAGCAGAATGTGCAAAAGAAAAAAAAAAATCGGTTCAATACTCATGGGGGGGGGCTTAATGCATACTAAATGGTATCGAGCTGGATTCTAGCGTTTGTTTTCTGATGCTGCGTGAGAATATGTCGTTGGAAGATATGTAAAATAGCTCTAGTGCTTCGGAGGCATGTGGAAATGTTTGCACTGCCTGAGCCGCGTTGCTGGGCGAGTCGGTGCACTGTGCATGTATGCATGTGCGAAAGTGTGCGTGTGGGCGGTAAACACTTACACAACCCATTACAACAGCCGTGCATTAGTGACATCTGTGAAGCTGATGTTGCTGCATTTTTGTTGTGTGAGTACGTGGTGTGTTTCTGCTGCTCTTGCATAATACATACATACATAGTTTGTATAGTTTTGGAAGCCTTCAGGATCAACTCCTTCTTGCGACTTCCACGCATCACATTTTGCAAGCTGCTCGTTTGAGTTTTATTGTTGGTGATTCTCAGATGCAGCCGCCGACATACGTATACACACGATTTCCTAAATGTCGTTGGGGTTTGGCGTGCAGTTTGATGGCACATTCTTATTCACAGCGAAGGCCTTAGGGAGCAGCTGAGGGTAACACGCATTCACACATTCACACATGGGTGTTGCCAGGAACAACTGGCAGTCTTGGCCACCAGCGGCATCTGTGAAGACAGGTTTGTGATGTTTCTTTCCACATTATAGAGCAACTTATAGCGTCGGAGTGGTTCCTGCACTGAGGGAGAAGAGAGAACAAAACCTGGGAATGTGTAAAGAACAAGAACATAAGTTTACGTCATTGTTTTTAAAAGAGTTGATATTAGTGTTTTAAACTCAAGCAAATCTCCTCATAATCCCCACGTGTGACTTCCTACATTCTCTTATGAAACACATCAGAGGCCTCGGGAAGATCCAGGATGCTGTTGCCGTCTCTGGATTCTTCAGATTTTTAACCTGGATTAACAGTTTCCGAGATAAGAGTCTTGCGCCACAGCAGGAAGAATTATGTCAGCAGTTTGAGGATCCCGCAAATAGACTCGGGAATTTGAAAGACAACCTCTGCCGACATGTGTGCATGTTAAGTCTGTCTCACGGTGGAAAGCGTCGGGATGGAATGAGAAGGGGGCTGAAGTGAGGAGTGACGGCGTTTGGGCCAATGAGATGTGAGGCTTTGTGCAGCACACAGAGGGAACAATATGACATGTTTTGCAGTGGGAATCGTGCACAATACTGATTCTTGACTCATGATTCGGACGCGTCATGAAGGAAACACAACCGCCGACTGATTTATCAGCGGGTTTTTTTAGACAAACAGTACAAAGAATGTGGACCGGGGTTTAAATTGTGCGTACATTTCCTGAAAAAGGCCGCCCTCACTAGAAAGACACTTTGTTCTCACATGTTGGGAAGCACTCCTGGATGTGTGAAGCCTCGTGTGTCAAGCCATGTCATCCGAGTCAGCGCCAGTTGGGTCTTAAGAAATGACAAAAATCTGGCGGTGTGAGTTAGTTGCCGAAGGCTTCGAGCTCTCGGATGGCTGCTGGTGAGCGGGCCGCCGGGGGTTGAGTTGCATTGTGGGTAACGTGGGCGTCAAAGAAGAAGAAGGTGTGGACAATATATCTGGTTCTGCTGCATGAGTTGTTTATGTCCTCTGTGATGGTGTTTGATTGTTTTTTAGGAGCTCGTATGGTGGCTACACAGTAAAGTGATATCACATGACTCAAAGCAGAGGGATTTATTTCAATCAAAACAGAGGCAGTAACGTTAGAAAGACGACAAACCATCACAGCCTGTGCAGCTTTGTGCTCGACTATAATAAATTAGATGTGTTGGTGCCTGAGGGAATCCCACCATTGATTGTCCACCAATCTGCACTGAGCCACTCACGGCTGTAAAAAAAAATCAAAATGCTGGATTATGTAAGTAATTTTGGAGACAGTTTAGAAATCTGCGTGATTTTGATTCTGTGAAGGTGACGGAGGCGAGGCCCCGGTGAAACACGAGCTGCCCGTGGAGGGGAGCTCGGGGGTGAACCACGGACTTCTATCTTTAGTGCCACCTCGCCGGGTCCTCCGATCTCCGATGCCGGTCCTGCCGATTGAATTGCATCGACTCAGCTGTCAGTCTGTCAGTCTCTGCGTCCACCTCTCCGTCCATTCATCCACCGTTTCTTGAGCAGGACAGCAGACGCTGAAGAGGAGTCGGCTGGGGTTTGATGTAGATGTGGAGAGCACATACAGTCGTCCTCAGATGTTTTCATAACCTCCCATTAAAGAAGGAAAAAAACAGCTGAAATAAGTTGAAATTGACAAAAGTAATAATAAATAAAAATTTAATGAACATCATGACGTTGCTTTTGAATTGTGGTTCAACAGAAATATTAAAAAACAAAACAAAAAACAAGCATGATGGACCCATAAACTAACATTTAGTTGAACAACTCTTTGAGCCAATCACTGCAGTCATCAGGTGTTTTCTGTAACTCTCAGTCAGACTTCTGCACCTGTTGACAGGTGTTTGGATTTCACTGCTCATCAGCAAAGTGCTCTCATTTGGACAGTTTGTTATTTTATTTTTAAAATTACTATTTTCAACCACAATTCAAAAGCAACAGCTCATTTCACTCAATAATAATTTAGCGAATTTTTATTTATTATTACTTTTTTCAGTTTCTAGTTATTTGAGTGATTATTATGAATTTTAGCCTTTTCTTGAATGGAAGGGGATGAATACATTTGAGTAGATTGAAGTTTGTCTCCTGTTTTCACTGCTGCCACGAGTGAAACTTGATATTTTTTGTTCCCAGAGGATGAATCTCGTCGATGTTCTACGTTTCAGTTTGTCCACTTCTTCGGGTTTCCAGCTAAATTCCTGCAAAAACAACCCGTTGCTGATTAGCCACTGTTAGCATGGTTAGCGTATTACAGAACAACCAGAACCGAAAGCCTCCGTTGCACCGTTGTGTTAATAACTCTAAACCTTCATGCACCTTTAATCTGCTGCTGTTATTTGTTTATATTCAGGATTTGCACTCATTCCACTGTTGTTGCTGCTTTTATATAGATTATAAACTATGACTGAGCTGTGACATGATCAACACAACGCAACGCAAGTGAATGATCTTCATGCAACATCTCATCTCTGCATTTTTTTCCTAGTGTGTCTTTCAACTTGTTTTTTTTTTATTTAATAGAAAGTCAGATGAAATGTCGTTATACGCCGAGTAAGGACAATAAAGATTCATTCATTCATATCCAACAGAAGCCTTCTCAGAACGTCTGCTGAACGTTGAGCCACGTGACTCCAGACACTCGGCTGTGTACATGTGAGTGTCATTGTTCCCCGTCCTTCTGTAAATCATCCATTTCTAATTTTACATTATTGGGATGTCGGCCAGGACAGCTGGAACATTTCAACTCTGTGTGTGTGTGTGTGTGTGTGTGTGTGTGTGTGTACAATTCTTTGAACGCATGTACAGATACAATGTATGTCCTTGCAGTTACAGTATGTGTCCCATTCACACCTGTGTGTATTCATGTCCATGTGGATTCACCAGTTTCATCTCACTCTCTGCAGCAAATCACACACACAGAACCAATAAATAAATTAAAAACCCATATAAATGTCTCTCCTGGTGACTACAGGCAGCTTCCCGTCTTCTGCGAATCTGATATTTAGTGTGTTATGTGTGAATTAAAAAAGGAGGGAGGGGTTGCAGTTCTAACGATAATTAAGAATGCACGGTCACGAGGTTATTTTTAGCTCAGACACTTTAATGAGCGTTGATGTGGGACGCCGCTGTGAGGTGATAGCAAAATGAAAACAGTGCGATGCATCCTGATATTCAGCTGTCTCATTAGACTTCAGCGTGTGGAGATTAAAAAAAAAACTGGAGCAAAAAAGCTGCGAGCTGGTGGTTAAATCTGCTAATTAAACATTAAACAGATGTTGTAATTAGCAGTTTTACAAACGTGGTGTTGTGCAAAACATGAAAGAAAGGATGAATGAGTTAATAGTACTGCGCTTAACATGTTTATTACAAGATTTCGAAGGCTGAACATCAGAGAAAAGATCATATTTATCAGAACAAAGGAGGAAATAAATCAAGCAGGAAGCGTTTTGTAATTGAGAGGTTGTGTCCGTGGTTTTCTGACTCTGATATAAATAAACACAGTGACACCTGTAAGCATAAAAAGGGAATATTTTTACCACCACAGATGACCAAATAAAGGAGTTTCTATTTTCTGCAGCGAGGTCAAAGGTCCTGAACCACAGAGTTTAATGGGAAATATGTGGAGGCATCGGTGACGATTCCATTTTTTTTGTTATTGTGCACAGATGCTACCACCACTGATGTTTTTCTTATTATGTTTCATCAAAGCTTGTTCATAGAAAATATCAAACAACATCAAGTCGAGCCAGCTTTATTGTCAGTTTGACCATAAATACAAAATACAGAGAACTGAAACTGCCACCCTCTGAGGCCCCACGGTGCAAAACAAACAGACAAAAATAATTAAAATAGCACAAAAAAATAGACAATAAACATAGAATGTAACTCCAACTATAAGCAATAAATAGGCAATAATCAGCAGTGTGTGCAATTTCAAGTCATATGTGAAGCTGCACAAGAAAACTGTAAAATTCAAACTGATTCTACTTTAAATTTAAAATTTTCTAGAAACTAATTAAAAACAAACTTTACTATGTGTGAATACACACTACGGAGTGTCTGATCTAAGAACTCACTTACCCACAATCCCTTTCTCCCTCTGCTCCAGCAGCTCCAGTTTAAAGTTTAAATAACATCCACCAGTGATGTTAATTAAGTCATTTAACTTAGATTTTAACTGATGCCTGTCGTCTGCTGGACAGATTTTTCCTTATATTGTCATTCCTTGTGTCTTGACGGTAAGACGAGACAATAAAATGAAAACCTGGCAGCGGTTTATTGCATCATAATCGTGTCCCAGCGTTGAAGTCTCCTGTGCACAGAGCTGAGGTTGGTTTTATTAGAAGAAACTTAGCTTGTACACGTCTACAGTGCAAAGTGAGGTGTCAAACTTTGGGCTCATTTTGGTTTTGGTGCTGAAAGTAGTCATAAAAAGCTTTAAAAAATAAAAATAAAGACAAGATTGCAAACACCAAGGCACGGTTAAACTTAATTCTGTTGTAATTAATTTACATTTAATTTAATTTGAGCCTTTTATTAAAACTATTTTTCAGGTTTCTGGAGATGATTATCTGCAGAAAATGCCATAAAATAATTTAGCTTTTTGATCATGATGTCTTGTTTCCGTTCACTCAGTCTTTTGGTGGAAACATTTTAAAATCTGAATTAATTAATTTCTGAATAACTCTCACCTTTTAAAAGGATTATTTTGAGTGTGATGATTTGCAACCCCATCATTTTTATAATGTTTATATTTAATGTGTGTACCAATATGTCTTTATTGGTTCATTTCCAGTATATTGTATGTAGAATACTGGTTGACTCTGGTCATAGCTCCGGTCTGTGTTTTATCTTTTTTCCTCGTTGTGCTGTTTTCTTTTCTCTCCTGTGATCAGTTTTTCATGCTCCAGAGCAGCTTAAGGCCTGACACAGTTATAGTTTTATATAATAACATGCTGAGGATAAAGTTTTTGTGACGAGACAGGAACAGAAGCGAAACCACAAGAATCAGTTTGGCAGCCAGATAGCTTTTGCTTTGGGACAATACTTGCATCTCAGGCCTCCATTTGTGTGTTTTCTTGTTTTTCAAAGCTTGCAGTATTTAATATAATATCTGAGTTTGCTGCAGCGTGAAGCTCTGGACGGTTTGTTTTCATCTGCGTGTGTTTTTTCTACTCGTCACTAGAAAACACTGAAGCTGCATCAGTTTTATTTGTTGTCTTTGCTCCTGTGTAGGAACCTTCAGGCACCTCTTCCATGTTCTTCCTCCCTCTCTCTGCACACACACACACACACACACACACACACACACACACACACACACACTTCACATACGTTTGTTCTTTAAATCCAGCGTGTTTGCCTTTAAGCTGCTGAGCCTCCTGCTAAACTCTGCTCTAATGAAGTCTTAATGTAAGTAAAGGTGGCTGCTCCCTAAAACCTCCTTCCTCCTCCGGCTTAACTGATGTGACATTAATAAGACTAATGTGACCTCAGGGTCTCCCACACAGAGACCACCCGCTTTAGCTGCCTGGATAATCTGTGACCAGGAAGCAGAAAACAATGCAAACATGAAAGAAAATAAATAAACAGAAGCAAAGAGAAATCCACAGAACTGAGTGAAGCATAAATATCTCTGTACATCTGCACAGCATGCAAAAGTATATGTATGTATATGTAGGTTCAGAAACCAGAGCAATATTTGTTAAAGGGGAAATAAAACGTGCACATGTGATCATACTTTAAAATAAAATCATGTCAGCAGTATTAATGTGTTTGCTCCTGCAGGCAGTTCCTCTCTCCGGCAGATAGGTGGCCTCCTCCCGGGCAGGGCAGCAGCCTTTATTATACAGATCTATGGCAGCAGCCCCGGCGCCGCGGTGCATGCTGGGAAACATGGGATCAGGTAAGCTGCTCCGCTGCGTCAAGCTCAGCAGACACGACGGAGCGCTGTGATGAGTGGTCCTTCAGAATAAAAGCACGTTTTAAAAAGATTTTCAAGATGATCAAGGTTATTGCAAAATCCTTACATATTTTGTGCACTAATTCTTTGTCTTTTTTTTTTTTTTTTGCCAGGAAGTTGCTGTGCCTAACTACAACCTTATCTGTGCATTTTATTAGATGTGAAGCGCAGAAGCTTCGACATATGACGACAAACATTTGAGTGTTTGTGCACAGTGACGTAAGGCCTTCTCCTGTACAAATTTGGAGTTACCCCTTCTTTCATGGTGAGACCAATAACTTTTAAAACCACCCTTGTATTCTGTGTTTAGATGTTATTTGTGAATTAGTTGCCAGAATGTTTAGAATGCGTACTATCCCTGTTATTTTCTCATATATTGGATAAATGATGACATCCTCACTGCTCAGTTTGTTGCTGTACAATAATTCTGCAGATGACACACATGTATATGCATCTTACTTCCAGCTTGTGATTGTGGAATATATGTGGTATTGCATTGAGCAAATCAATCACTGGACGCGGCAACATTTTCTGACACAGACTAACATAATTGTCTTCGACAGATTATCAACTTTCATTTTGAGTCGCTCTCTCTTAAGAGTCAAGCAAGAAATCTTGGTGTTGCCACGGCATCTAATTAAAAAATTCAGAGCCACCTCAAGGCAATAACCTAATCCACTTTTTACTATTTAAAAAAGATTGCTAACGTTAGAGAAATATTGGCAAACCAAGACATTAAAAGGCTCCCCCACATCTTTTGTTTCTAGTAAATTAGACTACTATTAGGCTACTTGCTGTCTATCTATCTATGTTTATATATAGTTACAAATCTCACTAATGACACTTTTTCCATGGGTGGAATTACAACAGTGGACAACTTTCTATATCTTTTATATCCTCATTTTTATATCCTGTGCTTGCACTATTCTTTTTTTAAATATGTGTATTTCTATACTTATATTTGCACTATTTCTTACATGTACATTCTTCTTTCTAGGATGTGTGCATCTCTGTGTGTACTGCTGCTGACAACACTGAATTTCTCCACTGTGAGATAAAGGCCTAGCTCATCAGGCTTTTATTTTGAAGCCTGACAGCGTGTGTTCCGGCGTTGCTGCCGCCGCCTTGACGCGGGCGGCTCCGTGATGACAGGAGGAGCTGCGAGCCGAGGAGGAGGCGGCAGGTGAATGATTTACAGCCTCCAGTTTTACCTTCTCACCTGTCCACCGGTAAATAAACACGGACGCACTGGGAGCGGAGATGTTCCGCCGCCGCTGACGGCTTTATTGGTCCAAACAAAGGCGATAGATTGAGCTCAAAGTGGACAGAAAGACGGAACCACGCCGCGGGAGCTGGACTTAGCAGGTAGGCTATAAATAACCGTGTCGGTGCGGATCTGGCCGCGGTTATCCTCATGTTTACATCCGTCTGCGGGGCTGTTTTAGAATTAATAACGGGGAAAATGTGGTGTTTTGTAGCGACAGCGAGCAGTGATGTGTCCCTCAATCATAGCGGGCACTTTAATTTATTTAAAATAATAAGAGAAATCCGTCCTGATGTGACGCACTTGTGGTTTTAGCGGCTGTTAGCTTAAAATTAGCATAAAAAGACTTTATTCCAAACATGAGAGGCTGAACTGAGCAGCGATGTTTCCTGTTTCCTTCTGTTTTACACCCCAAAGTCATCATCAGATGAAACAGAACAGAGCCCAAAATCCATAATTAGTGTTTATTAATGTGTTATTATCGTCAGTGTGTGGCTGGATGGACAGATGGACAAGTTCACTGTCAGCCAGGGACGGATTAAGACCAGCAGGCCTCTGGACACATGACAG
>NW_007578876.1:10545-17293 GCF_000690725.1 Stegastes partitus
TTTTAAAGTGTCCTTGTAGCTTTGCAGCTGTTGTCATCATGTCGTGTCTCTATTTGGACATTTTCTCACTTCAGGATTCTTTAGTCTCTTTGTGCTCGTTGTACATCCATCCATCCATTATCTACATGTTGATGTTTATTTTGTGTCTCACTTCAGGAGCTTTGCAGCTCTTCTGCTCATGTTGTGTCTCCCTGTGAGCATGTTGTGCCTCTTTGTGGACATTTAGTGTCTCGTCTCAGTGGTTTTAAACTCTTTGGGGTTATTTTGTCTCACTGTCGTTGTTTTTTTTGTCTCTTTGTGGTCATTTTGTGTCTTACTTTAGTAGGTTTGTGTTCATGTTGTGTCTCCTTGTGATCATTGAATATCGCTTTGTGCTCATTTTGTGTCTCATTCTAGTCGTTTTTTGTCTCTGCAGTAGTTTAGCGTCTCTCTGTACTCGTGGTTCTGAAACTCTTCACCGTCACTTTGTGTCTCTTTGCAGTCGTGCTTCTTTGTGCTCGTTTTGTGTCTCGCTCTTTTTGTGATAAAGCTGAAGTCTGGAGCGACTCAGATAAGAGAACAAACTGTCTGCTGTGGTGTTTGCATTTAATCCCAGATGCTCACTTCTTCTGAAAAGAGGAAACTAACCAATGTTTTTGTGTTTTCTTCACATTGCGGCTCGTTACTGAATCTCACTACTTAAATAACACCTTTATGTTTTGTGACTTCTCGGAGCGGGAGCCATGCTGTCGGCGGAGGAGATCCTGTGCAACACGCAGCAGGTGATCGCAGGCCTGGAGGCTCTGAGAGGAGAGAACCACGGGCTGCTGGAGAGCCTGCAGGAGGCGATGGAGGGCCGGACGGCGTCGGACAGCGGCAGCGTGGAGCAGGAGAAGAGCGGCATCATCCGCCAGTCGCTGGAGAGGATAGAGCTGGGGCTCAGCGAGGCACAGGTACTTTGGTTTTGCAGCGACTGAACACGATTCAAAGCTCTCAAGCAGCTCATTTGCATCTGTTGTTGCAGCCACAGAGAAATAACTTCCATCAGTGTGAGATAATGAATATAATCAGCAAAAACACTCCTTCAGCCAAACCTCAGGGCTGGTTTTAAACACCTGAAGCCTCCTGAGTCTGTCGTGTTTACGTGGATGGAATTCCACTTGTTCACAAACCGAATCGTCCATCGTGTGAGTTTTACTTTGTTATGTTTGAACCTTAAACTTCTGTTTGGCTTCCTTCTGGTTCAGTTTTTTGTCTGAAATACAACAAAACAAAAAAAAAACCCTTGAGGCTAAACAGGCGTGTTGAGTTTGTAAAGCCTCAGAGAACATTTGCCTGTTTTTTAAAAGCAATTTGAATCTTTCCACGTTTACGTCAGCGTTTAGTTGCTTCGCAGCTTCTTGGTGAACTACAGGAGATCCGGAGAACGCGTGAATGTTGTGAAATCATTGGCAGGAATGTAAATTGTGTTGGTGATGAAAGAATCCTAAAGTGCAGGAGTAACGAGGTGATTCATAAAGCTCTGGGACAAAGCAAAAACCGCCTTGCATTTAACTCTAACTGGCCACCATCGCCTTCAAACTAGTCTCCTTGTGCAGTGATGCTCGGCTCCCAGTGCTCCTGCAGCGCTTGTAGAAACCCTGTCCTCTCAGCATACACATACGGCTTCAACGTGAATGTGCGGAAAAGTTAAAAGAGCACCCACCTGCCATCAAGCCCCAGTTCAGGTCACAAATCAGACAACTCAGGATGTCCAAGTAGGACTAACCTCAAGAACATCGTCCTGACGTGACACACCGCCTTTAGCCCGCCGTACAGCCTCCCGTTTGGTCAGTGGATCATAGCTGTAGAGCCTCCTCTCGTCTCCAGGTTGTAACGTTTTCTTCTCTTTCTCCTCGTTGCAATAAAAATCACGAGCCCAGATGTTGCTCGCACAACGTCACACGGCGTCCTGACCGCGTGCAGCCGTGCTCGTTCAGTTTGATCACACCTTGTTCTGTCATGGAGTTACTTAGCGTGATTAGCATGTTTGCTATGAGAGGCTATTTTTAATCTAGAACAACGAAATGCTTTGACTAATCGATAAAAACATCGATTGATGTTTATTGATTATCACTTTTCAACTCTTCAGTGGTCTGGCTGTTGACATGTTTTGGGTTTTTTGTGTAAAAATTTCTCAAAATAGCACAAAAACGCTGCACAAAACAAAAGTAGAACAAAGACAAACCAGAAAAATCTTAAAAAGTAGACGTAGTGTTAAATGAGCCTCGTTAAAATCCAGAATTATTTCCACATTAGAGCCTTCTGTACGTCTCTTGTTCTGTTGTGTTGTGAAGTTTGACGATCGTCTCATGTTTGAATCAGAAATTAAACTAATTAACTTCTTTAAATGCTAAACTTGAGGGTTACTTTATCATCCTCTCCAGGTGATGATGGCGCTGTCGGCTCACCTCGGCTCACTGGAGGCAGAGAAACAGAAGCTGAGAGCTCAGGTGAGTTTCTGAGACCACACACATGCATATATATAAATATACAGAGAGAGAGTTCTCATAACGAACCCCACAACCGAGCAGTTTATTCAAGATTCATCGTCACTGAACAGAAAACCAGACGGTTACGCTGGACAATGACAGTCTCACCTTGCCTCTTAACCAAATGTCAGGATATATAAATAAACTAAAGCAGTTTTAAAAAGATGAGCCGACTTGAACTGACTGCAGCAGCGGCCGTAAAGAGCTCCGTGCATGTGTAAACTGTGGTTTGGATTCAATATACAAACACTTACAGACTGTTTGGGCTCAAATCTGATCCTTTGAGATGGATTCTAGATCCACCAGTGTGGGTCAGATCAAGGAAAACGCTGGTTTTAGGGAATCTGGAAACTGTACAGGACATGTTTTATGTGTATGTTTTTATTTATTAATGTGACATCGACTATGTAGACGTTCTAAATAGATCTGTGAGTTAAAATATGGTGTAGACGCTCAGGAAGTTCTTGACAGGAATTCTGTGAAGGCTTAAAATATGAGCAGCATGTAAAGGGTTAATTAATTCTGATTTCATAGGGAGGATTTGTTTATTCATATTTAATTGTTCTCCTCTGTCTTTCTTCATCACCAACTTTGTTCCCTCTGCTGCACTTAATTTGACCATTTCTCCTTCTTTCCCCCCTCCTTCCCCTTCATCTCATATTCCTTTCTTCAATCCTGTCCTTGTATCCCTGCATCTTCCTCTCTCCTCCTCCTCCTCCTGCTCAGGTGCGTCGCCTCTGCCAGGAGAACCAGTGGCTGAGGGACGAGCTGGCCGGAGCTCAGCAGCGTCTGCAGGACCGCGAGCAGGACGTGGTGACGCTGGAGGAGCAGAACCGACACCTGCAGTTCATGTCCTCCATACGCAAATACGACCAGGAGGAGCCGCCGCTGGTGAGGACGACCGACGAGCAGCTCAGACGTGTCGAGTCCGAAACCGTCATCCATCGTTCTCTACTCGGACAAATCAGCGTCACTGTTAAATTAAAACCTATCAGACGGATGCTGGAGCCTGTTTTCTGAAATCAATAAATCTGAGTTTAATGTGTTCCTTAAACATAATAATCCAAATTATTATTAATTTTTTTTAGATTTTCACGGCACAACTCGTGGATTTGTCTCGTGCCTGTTGTCATTTCAACAAGCTGCACATACAGACAAGATATAATCTGTAGAAAATACGTCTTAACTCTATTAAATGTCCGTCAGAAATCAGAGGAAATGCCGCCAGTCTTGAATCGACTCTCGTCCGTCTCCTTCTCCTCCTTCTCCTCCTTCTCCTTGCATGACGGTACATTTTGCTGAACACTACTTTTCATTGTTGGATACTTTCAGAGCGCTACATAGGGTGTAAAAAGTTTAACTTAACATTCAGACAGAACTACAAAACGGCGAACACACTGTGCATTTTGTAGACTTCACATCTGGAGGAGTTTGCTGCTCTTGAACTGCCAGTAACAATAAAAAACACACCCGCTGAGCAGCAGGACGAACCTGCTCCTTATCGTAACCGACACGTTTCAGCACAACGACCTTCTCCTGGTTGTTTTTATGTGAAATATGAACTCGTAGAAAAGTCTGCCCTCTGAATGCATCTTGATGACAGCTGATGTTTAAGGGATTCAGTCGAGCTGCTGTAATTACATTTTGAGCAGAAGCACGTCGGACACGCAGACGTGTTGTCAGCCGTTTATTGCTGATGTGTTCCTAGATTGCCTGTTTGCACGGCCAGAGGACACTGAGCAACGTCATCATTCACAATCCATGAATGCTCGTCGCTCTTCTTTTAGCTTTGGCTCCTCGTCTGCTCGATTTCCTTCAGCAGTTCTGCAGGAACGAGGCAGACGAGAAGTAAAACGTGCCGTAAAATCAACAGGAGGAGTTAAAAAAACAAAAAGAAGCTCCGTAAAACTTGTGTTTGAACATTAAAATGCGAGGTTCAAGTCGGTTCTTTTCACTGAACACGAAGGTTAAGAATAGGACAAGTTGTGTTGAGTGCTTTTGTTTCCTCTTTCAGGACGACAAGGACACGTCCTCCAACAAGGAGTCTCTGGATGACCTGTTTCCTGCCGAGGACGAGGAACCGTCACAGAGTAAGGCTCTGAAATGTGTTTTAATGTCTCCGTGCCATAGAAGGTTTACATTTTCAACAGCATGGATGAGGAAGCAAAATGACTAAATGTGTATTTGCAGAATTTTCCTCATATCACAGAGATGTTGAACTAATCCAAAGAGACGCTTTCTGTTCAGTTTCAGTCAGTGTTGTGAGCATCTAGATTTAGTCCACATGGTGCAGGACGTCCCAGCGTTGAGGGTCTCTAAAGCTCAGGAAGTAAAGTTCCCTGTAAGTGTTTCTGTAATTTGGGTGACCTGCTCCTTTAATGCCTGTAGAACCTGTCGGTTTGTAGAGTCGCTGTAAGATCAACATTGTTTGTTTTGCACCTGATCCGGCTCTGCGTACATAATGTCAGAGTGTGACTACGGCGCTGCTGCGTTTAAAACGAGCGACTCTTGACGCACAGCCAACACATTTCGAGCACCGATGTCACATTTTTCTGCATCACAGTGAAAATGAGAGCGTAGCAGGTGAGTTTAAACCAGTGTCAGGGCAGCAACGTGAAGCGTGTTTACATAAACCTGCCTCATGTATATTTAAGGCGTCAGTAACTTTGCATTTATTGATTATTAACTGCTGCTTCACATCTACTCATATCTGTATCTGCACATATTCAGTAAACACTAATTTTCCTTCTGTTGCTGCTGTTGGAATTTTGTGCCGCTAACAGCTAAACAACAGAACCAAATTCATTCACATTCTTGGAGAATAAAGCAGATTCTTGTTCTAGTGAAGCCTGGAAAAAGCCGCTTTATTAAACTTATATGCGGTTATTGTTTATCGGAATCAGAAATACGTTGTTTGCTTAAGTTACAGTTACTACTGTTCAAGTCACAAATATAAACCGTACAGAATATGAACTATAATATAAACATAAGTAGAAAAATATGACCTAAAAGTAAAAACTAGGTAGAAAATTGTGACCTAATAGTATAAACATAACTAGAAAACTATGACCTACAAATATAACCTAAAAAGTAAAAGAAAAATAGAAAAATCTGAACTTAAAATAAAAAATAGATAGAAAAATGACCTAAAAAAAAAAAAAACAAGTAGAAAAATATGACCAAATTTTTTTAAAATAGATGGATAAATATTAACTTAATTAAAAGTAGAAAAATATGACTTAAAAATGAGAAAAAATAGGTAGAAAATTATGACCTAAAAATAAAAAAATAAGTAGAAAAATATGTAGAAAATTATGTTCTAAAAATATAACCATAAGTATAAACATATGACCAAAAAACGATGCACCATTAATGTGCTTTTATTTACAACTTGAGGGTTAACGGCTGCAATGAAACCAAACCCTGTCTCAGATTTAAAGACACAACTTAAAGCTTAACATCAACATAAAGTTCTGCTGCTGACGTTTATCTAACTCCAGTCTGTTTATGAGGAGCTGCTGAGTTCTCATGAACCAAATCCTTCATGTCAGATGAACTCGGTTCTTCCAGATTTGACCCAAACATTGTGTTTTTATTTGTGCTGCTGTTCAGTCTCTCAGCCTCACCACAGCAGCGCGGCCGCCGCCGCCCAGCAGGGCGGCTACGAGATCCCCGCCCGCCTCCGAACGCTCCACAACCTGGTGATCCAGTACGCGTCGCAGGGCCGCTACGAGGTCGCCGTGCCGCTCTGCAAGCAGGTGAGGGGGCGGGGCCTCCACCTGTACCTGTTCACTGTAGCGGAGCTAAACACGACGCCACACTGCTGAATTTGAATTATCCTGTCTCCTCAGGCTCTGGAGGACCTGGAGAAGTCGTCGGGCCACACCCACCCAGACGTGGCCACCATGCTCAACATACTGGCGCTGGTGTACAGGTAATACCGGTTACCATGACGACGGAGGCTCAAGCTTGCTCCCACCTGCCGAAAAAGTACTAGGGCCACATTAAGAAACATGTTGTTCCACAGACTTAGAGAATAAAGCTGTAACATGTAAACCAGCTGTTTTAGAGGAAAGTTGTTAAAATGAGGGCCGTGGAGCATCTCAGGAAGTTATGCTTCAGCGTTTCACAAACCAGGAGATGCTTCGTCCTTACTTTATTCTTGTAATATTGCAATTTTTTTCTTGTAGAATTACGACTTTTTTTCTTGTAATATCACAAGTATTTTCTCGTAAAAT
>NW_007578876.1:18055-19066 GCF_000690725.1 Stegastes partitus
TAATATTACAACTTCATTCTCGTAAAATTCCGACTATTCTCGTAATATTTAGACTGTTCTCAAAGTCTATAGTAAAATCTTTATCTTAATGTGGACCTAATACTCCGTCATATAATATACCGGTTTTTTGTTGTTTTTTTGCTGCTTACCACTTGATTATTTTCCACAAACCGTTCTCATAAATATCTTAGATCGGAGTTTTTAATATTCACATGAGCACAAATAAAACAGATTTAACCATGAAGATCTCAGTTTACAAAACCAGGTTATTTTATGTAGAAATTAAAATCAGATCTAAGTATAACGTGATGTTTTTTTTTTTTCCTCCAGAGATCAGAACAAATACAAAGAAGCAGCGAACCTGCTGAACGACGCGTTGGCCATCAGGGAGAAGACTCTTGGAATGGACCATCCGGCTGTACGTTACTGCACACTTTAATTAAAAAAAGCTGCTTTATGTGGCACAGTGTGTAACAAGATGGTTTAACAACACCCTAAACTGGACGGCATTTTCTTTTCTTATCTTTATTATGATCTGTTGTTTGCTCGAAACATAAAACTTTATTGGCAGCGAGAAACATCACAACAGAAATCTGATCCTCGTTTGTCACCAAGTTCTTTCTGCATGACCTAAAAATGTTGTTTCCCTTTTTTAAGGCCGTTTCATGTGGTTTGGATCAGAGTTTTTAAAGCGCTGCTTGTGTGTGCAGGTGGCGGCGACGCTCAACAACCTGGCCGTGCTATATGGGAAGAGAGGGAAGTACAAGGAAGCAGAGCCACTTTGTAAAAGAGCTCTAGAGATCAGAGAGAAGGTGAGAACACTCGTATTTATACTTCTACACTTCCTGATCCTCACTAATAGCTGACCTTAACCTTTTTTTTGACCAAATTTTAATCCTACACCCCAATTTTAAACCAAAGAACACCATAAACTCATTGTTCCTTCATGCATTTCTTTTAATATTTAGGGTCCGAGCACCAAAGGGTGCGAAGACCCTATTGGAACTGCTC
>NW_007578876.1:26830-57399 GCF_000690725.1 Stegastes partitus
ATCATTTTTGTTCTCACTGTGGATGTTTAATGTCTCAGGTTCTGGGTACGGACCATCCAGATGTGGCCAAGCAGCTGAACAACCTGGCCCTGCTGTGTCAGAACCAGGGCAAGTACCAGGAAGTGGAGCAGTACTACGAACGCGCCCTGCACATCTACCAGAGCAAACTGGGCCCAGACGACGCCAACGTAGCCAAGACCAAGAACAACCTGGTAGGAAAGGCAGATTTTAGTGTTTAGCGCATTTAAAGATGACGACAAATTAAAACCCGTCTAATTACTGAACACGTTCTTTCTCCGTCTCAGGCATCCTGTTACCTGAAGCAGGGGAAATACAGACAAGCCGAGTCTCTCTACAAAGAAATCCTGACCAGAGCACACGAAAAGGAGTTTGGATCTGTGGAAGGTAAAGTCAGATTTGTCATTTTTGCTTTTCGATTACATGCATCTCATCCAAAAGTCGTCATTCGCTTCAGTAACATTTTGTTTAGAACGTTTGAAGCAACCACAAGGAATCACTTCTAAAAAACCACCACAGAGGGAAGTGAAAACCCAGGGGAATGCTGGACAACTGCTTTTATTAAACTGCCTCCAGTGAGACGGTTTCACTTTTGCAGCTTCTGTGGACGCAAGTAGCTTTAGAATAACAGTGTACTGTGTGACAGTAACACAAGAAAAGAGGCGTCATGGTGGTAAAATGCTGCATTTCTTGGTTAAAGTTTCCCATCATCAGCTACAATAATTAATTTACAGGTTGGAGGGAAAGTCAGAGGCTTCAAATATCAACTTTTTCATTAGTGACGGGTGGAAAGTAAGTTTTGAAAGTTTGATACAGAAGAAAACTCGAGTCTAAAAGTGAAATCAAGTCCTAACCCTGATCCTGTGTGAACTCTTGTGCAGCACTCGGAGGTTTGACTTCGTCGTTAAGATATAAAATCTATCATGAAGGAGATGAGAACAGAGAGCGGCTGCAGTCGTTTTCCTGTGTGTTCATACGACCTCTGTCTGTCCAGGCGACGGTCGTCCCAGCTGGTCCGGCGCTGACGACGGAGGATCCAGCAACCTGAAGCGCAGCGGCTCCTTCACCAAGCTCCGGGAGTCGATACGGCGAAGCAGCGAGAAGCTGGTCCGCAAGCTGAAAGGCGTCGGAGTCGAGGAGATGACCCCGAGGAACGCTGGGTAATAATCTGTGGTTTAACGCCCACTGTTGGTGTAGCTGTAGTATAGAATGGTTAAAACATGCTGATATGAGCAGCAAAAAAAAAGTTTAGATCAAGAACTCTGGACTGAAAGCTGCATGTAAAGAGAATGAAAGACCATTTACAGGTTTGTGAGGCTGATCGGTGCAAATTCAAGGCTGACTTCTCTAAAAATGTTTGCTTAGTTGCATTTCTCCAGTGATATCTTTACACAGATTAAGAGTTCCTTTTGTTTTTCTGTCCGCTCGTCAGGATGAAGAGGGCGAACTCTCTGAACGTTTTAAATGTGGGAGCCAGAGAGAGTCAGGACGGCACGCAGGTGAGCAAACTGCCGCTGATCCAATCCAGAAAAGTCTCACGTTTATCTAACAGGCTTCAGTTTCTTGAAGATGTTTTAATTCCACATCTTGAAAGGCTTCTTCAGCTCTGAGGCGTGTCGTGCATTTAAGCTCTTGTGAGGCTGTGAGCACCTTGACGGGATGGATGTTGACGACTTCGTTCACTTCCTTTAGCATCTCGTCGATCCTTAGTTTCAGTGCGTAGATGCTGAAATCTGTCATCGAGCAGCTGCTTCTGAGCTTCTGTGATCTGCAAGTTTTCTGCACAAATCAAAAGGTTTTCACTCTGATTACGTTTGAAGTTTGAGGCAACTGGACTTGCATGAGTCGGTAAACGTGGTTACCTGAATCTTAAAACACACAGCTGTGCAGAATCCACCACAAGAAGAAGACAAGAAGCCATTTGGATGAAAACACTTTGAAGAAACTGAAGCCTGTTGCTTTTGTTTTACACATAAGAAGACCGGAATGAATGAGAACGTTAGAGATGTTATCAATTAATCAAAACATTTCAGGAAAAAAGAAATCCCGCTATCTGACTGTATAAGACATTACACACACAACTTCAGCTCTACATCCGGTCCACAGACTCACGCCAACACCCGTCACGTGTTTCTGTTTCTCAGGGAAGCCCGTTGACGGATAACCGAGGCCTGAGCTCCAGCACGCAGAGCCTGACGAGGCGAGGCTCTCTGGGTGGGAACAGCTAACACACCCCCGATGCAACAGATCGCACAAACAACCGGAGAGACGTTCGCACGCCGACTAAACCTGCTGCTCTGTATCCAGCACGTCAGATGTCAGAGCGGATCCGAGCCCCCTGAAGAAAAGCCGAGGCTGTTGTTTGACCAAAATCTAAATTCCACTTTCTAGTTTTTCTGTGGCTCGCACATAAAGCCCTTCTCGACGTATCTCCGTTGCACTACAACATTTCCTTCCTGATCACTTGAAATCCGTCACTCCTGGTTTGAAGGTCCACAAATCATGTTAGACGCTAAACATTCCTCCGTGAGCCAGACGACGTCATTTACAAGTTAACAGAAGTAGTTTGTAAAACAGCTAATGTTTAATGTTGGTGCCCTTTTAACAACCGTTTCTATTAATGTTACTGAAAAGAAGAAAACTGGAGTTATTTGTGTTACATTTTCTAAAATCGTAAATCAGGCGCGCTGATGTTTGTAAAAAGTCTCCTCTGAGAAACGGGGACGTCGGGTTTTTTTTGCACAACGATCAAAACGTGACGACGCGTCTGTGAAGCTGTAATTTTTTTTTACATTTGGTTCGAAGAGGGAGAAGTTGAGCTGCGTTTACACTGTTAAAGAAATGTGATCGACGAGTTCTGCCTTCAGAGTGTCCACGTCGTTTTAATCAAATCGTCGAGAGCTAACGATAAGACATGCCCGCTTATTTATTTTTTAAAAAAAGGACCTATTTTTTAAAAACTTGAGGACTCCTACTCGTGATTTGCACCATTTGAATTCAAACGCCAGCTCAACAAACTTACAGACGGTACTTTCAGAAGACGGTGGATGTTTTTTGCACATTACATGGATGCTATGTAAATATATTCTCAATCAGACCAACTCCTGACGATTGTAGATCATGAAACTCTAACGTACACATTTCAACGTTTAGCGATGACGCGTTTGCTCCGTGCTGACAATCAAACGTTTCTCATCTTTGCTTTTTCACTGAAATGCCTGAAACCCACGACTTATCACGGATAGAGCTTAACGTGTAGGTTTCTTCGCTAGAGAAATAATTACCTCAAGTAGCTGCTGCAGAGTCAAACTGCATTACAAGTTACGTTTTAGTATTAAAAAACTTCATAAACACTCCCCTGACACTCAGGAACATCTGAAGTAAGGACGCAAAAAGATAAAATTCGGCTCCCTGTTACCGTCAGATCCTCGCCGACTTCATTCCACTAAACTTCTCTCGTTCTACAAATCCTGTTTCTGGAGAACCACTGATTGTCTGTTTGCTGTGGTAGAAGACGTCACTGCTGTTTGTCTGAAGGGCTGAAGCCGCACCGTGTTAGTTTCTGTAGGAGCTACAGTCTGTTACGAGCACATGTAAGAACGCCGCACAGGAAAAAAAAAAAAAAAGTAGGAAAAGTGTGTAGAAACGGGAGCGTGAAGCTCCTCTGGCGCCGTTTGTTCTGTTAAAGATGAATGTTTGTATTTTATATTTGCAAACTTGAGCTGAAATAAATTACAATGAGACACTGATGAGCTCGTTTACTTCTTGTGCTTTTGCCTGTTTGCGTGAAAATACAGTCGTGACTCGATGATACGACACTAAATGTAAAACCCTCTGCTATGTCGGATAGCAAGACTGTCGGATTGTCAAGACGGAGTCAGAATCCAAGGCTGTCGCTATGTTAAGACTGTTTTTATGGGTTCTGTTCGTTTTTCCTAAAAACCCGTCGGATAGCAGGTTTAGGATTGTTAAGGGTCAGATTATCGAGTCACGACTGTATTAAGATATGTGTCCTAAACTCGTTTTTGTCACGATGGAAAAGACTCTAAAGGAAAAAAAACACACGAGTCAAACACAAGTTAAATACAAAGATTTATGGTCCAACTTCCTGGTTGGAGAACAAACAGGTAAACAAACGTTCAGTATAAAATGTACAATAGTCTTGTCTGTATGACAGACGCTATATGGACCGATGTTACAGCCACAGATGGGAAAAACAAAACGTTCCTGCAGCCGATGCAACACGATGCTGACGCGGTTTGTAACTTTATCAAAAAGACGATTTTAAAACAGCGCAACTTGAAAATAAATGTCATGTTCTACTAAACTCCCAATTCAAGCAATAGCTTTTTTGTAATTGTGGAAACTGTTCATTAGTGTTTGTTTTCTTTTCAACAGTACACGACACTGAAACACATTTAAATGTGACGGGAACCTACATGACAAGCGGACCAACAGGTTTCTGCTCCGTTCTGAAAACTGTGACCTAAAATACTCGGCGGTGTTTAAACTAACAGACAAACAGCTCTCGTGTCTTTAAGTCACCACCAGAGCTGAGCACGTTAAATACTTCAGCGGTATGTTTAACACACACAGAGCATGTTTGTGGTGAATCCTGTCCGTCTGGAACGCCAGCGCTGCTTAAAATAAGTCGTATCCGACCCGTTACTGATGGTCGTTAACGGCCGATGACCCCCGGTTTGTGGGTGTTGCTATGCGGAGTTTGTCACCTTCAGGTCTGATGAGCGATCTGAGAGATTTTCTGCAGCATTTCCTCCGACTCGAGCTGCTCCAGCGTCAACAGGGACAGACCCAGCTGGTCCTCCTGGAGGGAGAGGATGGAGGAGGAGGTGAACACAGAGGTCAGGATGGTTTACTGTAACTTCTGATCAGAGAGAGATTCCTTCAGTCTGGGTAAAATGTTGAACTCATTCTGTATGAAGCAGAACGTCACAGAGGCCTGTTTTACTGGGAATGTCCATCATGTGAGTTGCTCGGCTGTGTGTTCGTGCTCACGCTTCTGTGTTTTGTGTAAATAGAAGATCAGGAGAAAGAAGATTTGATGAATTACAAGTCGAGTAGAATGACGACACTTGATTTGTCTGAACGGATTTCTTCTTCTTGACGTCTCCAATCTGAGGAAAGCGGTGCGACTTCACTGCAGCCAGGTGGTTTTATTTTTCATAAAAGCACGAGACTTTGTGCACAGCTGAAGATCTCAGAACCTCAACTTCACTTACATATTTGCTGTGCAGCTCTGTGTACCTCAGTGGCCACAGGGGATTTAAAACTCAGGATTTTTAACCCAACTCTATTTATTATTCTAATCTCAAGCAGAAGTTAACTTTCTGATTCACCTGCAAAATTAAAAATGTGAGGATTTCTACCCTCATTTTTTTCCCCTGTGGAAATAAACGCAACATGCTCTGTTGTTTTTTTATATTTACTGCACATCTCAACAGCCTGTAATTATTCCTGACAAAACGAGAGATAATAACAGCACATGGACGTGCTTGTCATACCTTTGCACTCTGCACAACCTTAAAATATTTATTTTGTGCTCATGAGAAAATGTTTATGATCACAACCAAGACATAAATTAGGAATTTAAAGAGAAACTTCTAATTTTAAAATCAGAAAACACATCTTTACCTGCATTCAATTCAGGTTTTCCCACAAAAGAGACAAGACTTCTTTTCACTGATTCTATTTTTGTTGCACCTGCTGAGCGATTTGACTGAACTGCATTTACACTAACATTCGCTCATTTGACAGCCTGAGCAGCAGCGAAATAGAAGCAAAGATCTTTACGCTCACGGCGGCCGTACCTGTCTGAAAGGCTGAGCCATCTGCCGCAGGAAGTGCTTGGAGAGCTGCACGGTCTCGTCCACGGTGAGGTTCAAACTACCATCGCTGATGTGCTCCTGAATCCAGCGAGGAAGCTTCCCTCGTTTGTCTGCTCGGGCGTAACGCTGCGGAGCAGAGAGCGAGTCGTTACAGATTCATCTACAGCTTGAAATAAACCACGAGCTGCTCCGGTGCAGCTACGTCAGTGCTTAAAAGGTCGCGGATGTGAAGCAGGATGCCGGTAAGAGGTGACGTTTAGAATCTTGTTGTGCTACGACAGGACCAGACAAACATCACACACCTTGTCGGCAAAGATCATGAGTCCGTAGTCGGTCTTGCCCCTGATGGCTCGGCCCACGCACTGAGCTGCGTGACGCATGGCATCAAAGGTCAGGAAGTCGTTCTCTCGGATCTGAAACTGATCCCGAAGGTACTCCAGCCGAGCCTGAACCAGATGTGTGAGTGAGAGGGGAAGAAAACAAAACAGTCTTCAGCTACGGGCAGAATTAGGATCATAAGAACATCCGATCAGACTGAAGAGAAAAAGATGTGACTTATAAAAACACTTTTAACAATGTGAGAAGTTTATGTGGAGTTCAGGAAAAGACAAACATTAACCCTGTGAAGCCTGAACCATGAAATAACTGCCAGAAAATTCTAATTTTTTGAAACTGGAGTATTTATTAAACCTTCTGACAACAATAAAAAAAATAGTAATTTGCATTTATGAGTTTTAGTTTGTATAATTTTTGCTAAACCTGGCATTTCTGGTGCATGAGTGACGATCTACGGTGGATTATCAGCACGCTGCATGAGTGTGTACATCAGGTTTTTTTTAATTAAAAAAAATATCCCACCGATGACGTAGAGGTCTCTGAAACTTGTGTATTAAATATGATAGACTTTACTGGTTTAAAACATCAGTTTCCAGTTTATTAGGCAGACGTTTCTAAAACATGTGCAGCTTAATATTAAAACAACTCTGCAGTCAATCCTACCGTCATGTTTTTTTTGTTGAAACTGTTTAGAGGTGCTTTGTAATCACTTTGAGATGTACTGATGCTGTTTAATTCTACACAAACTGGCGTTTCTAATACTTTAACATCACATTTATATCAGTGAGGTTAGAATAAATATTCAAAACACATTTTACTGCAACATAATTGGTTCAACAAATAGTAATTTTTGCTTTTATAAACTGTGACAGACTCTGGAAACAGCAGAGAGTAAATGCTAGTACATAGTGATGACTCTGACCTTCAGGATGCGGCTCTGCGTATAAACATACGGGACTCCAAACATGATGACTGCTCGGCCGAAATGGTGCACTGAAGGGAAACAGAGCGAGACATTCAGTCAGTACGTTGATGAACGACTGAAGCCGGTGAAACGTTTGCTGCATCTGACCACAAACCAGAGAGTCTCGTCTCTGTAACTCACCGAAATCTATCCCCTCCGACACCTTTCCTCTGGCAACGGACAGGAGAATCGCTCCTCTGCCGTTCTCACACGCCTGAAGACGAACAGAGAAAAGGTCAGAAGACATGAGCACCAGGAGGCCTTTGCTCATTTACAGCACATCTGGCTGTGACTGTTTCTGTGAGTTAACGTGAGCGGCCCTGACCTCCTGGTATTTCTCCAGCGCCATGCTCGTCTCCGCTGCATCCGGAGTCTCGATGAAGATCAGCTTGTTCCTCTGGATGTTCTCCAAGATGCCCTGCAATGCAAACACGTGCACAGACGTATGTATAAAATCTGTACAAACTGTTTCAACAGTGCAAAGAGGTCACACATCATCTGCTCTTCATCTCATGCACACACTGACCTGCTCGTACCAAGACGCCACTATGTTCTCCATGTAGACGTAGCTGGTGAAGAACGCCACGATCCCATCGGGAACTATGGCGGACATCTCCAGGAGGAGGTTTCCATAGTTACGGATCACAGCTGCAAGAAGAAGAATTGAAAAAAAGGATGTTTTTGTCACATATTGTTTGTCGGATTGGAAAAAAATATATTTATGTACACGGGGCAAGGTGATATTTTGATTTTATGTCAGTTATATGTTTCTCTTTTCTTTCGGGACTTCATGCTCAGATAATTAATTACAGAGATTTTAACGAACCAAAGTCTTCTCTGGTCTCAAACTTGGAGCTGAGGGCCACCTGGTCGTTTCCCCGGCCCACAATCTATGGAAGATAAAAACAGATGAAGACGAACGTCAGATTCCTGCTCCTTAAAACCTCACAGCGTATTTTTTTCATACGAGTGTGTCTGAGTGACGTCACACACCAGAGGACAGAGGCAGGTCCGGGCCAGCGTCATGGTGAAGGACGCCATGGTAACGGGGCGGAAGTCGAGGATTCTGGGATAGATGTCCAGCGGGGAGAGAGTCTGAGGGGGAAACAAAGAGGAAGACAAGACAGCGAACATGAGATCAGTCATTCATTTATTAGTAAATGTCAAAAAAAATAAATAAAACAGAAAATCAAATTACTTCATCACAATAGTGACATTTTTGTCCAGAATGAAAGAAAGAATAAACACTCAGGCCGCTAAATCGCTACCAGCTGTGATTGTTGATTATTCTAAACAAAGAATAAAAAGGCAGTAAACAAACATGACATGAATGAAGCTGCAGGATTATAGTTCAAGATGATATGATAAAGAGGTTTAGTGTGCGATCATCTCATTACAGGAGGTCTGAAGGAAAAGAAACGCAGCAGATATTTTAACTAAGTTCTTCCTCAACTGAAACAACACTGAAAACACAGCTTCTGATTTAGGCGCTGCAGACGGGCTTTTTTTGTAGACTGAAGGCAAAAACTAAACTCAATCGTACCATTTGTTGCAGGACTAACACGAGTGTAACGTGAGCCGAGAGAAAAGAAAAGGAGCGACACGTAACGTACCCCCGAGGTGATGACGACGGACTGAAACCTTTGGAAAACCGGTTTGATGGCGATCGACGGATCCATGCAGCTGAGAGAAGACAGAAGAACGAAAACGAGAGATGAGACCCTCACATCATCTAAAAATCGATGCCTTTAACCCACCGTAGCCTGGATGCAACAGATATGTGAATTACAAGTGGAGGTTTCTCACTTTTAAATGCTAGAACTCTTGTTTTGAGGATATTTAGTGTGGAAGAGCAAAACAAATCAGTCACAGATAACCATCAGTGAATAAGATTGCACCAAACAGACATCAATCAATTATGTTTCCCAGTTTTAAACACATAGTTAATGAGTTCCTTCCCACCTGAAGTGCAGCACAGGGTTGGCGATGGTTGGAGTTCTGTCCTCAAAGGGCTCAATAATAATGGTGAAGCCTTTACAGAGAGAAAGAGAGGCGTGTTTCATAAACCTGACTTATATTCCTCTCCACCTCCAGCTAGAGTATCTGCCGGACTAATATGTTCCTCAACGCAGTCGGAGTATTTAAGGATGCACGCCGGTGTTTCGGTACCTTGGCTGTAGGTGCTGACGAGCGTGGCGAAGTTAGAGATGAGAGTAACAGCTGAGAAGTCGGCGATGTCGGCAATCTCCAGAGTTCGCAGCAACGACTGCAACCGCTCTGCACAAAACCTGAGAGACGACACGGATAAAAGATCACGGAGAGAAACGAGGAGAAAGAGGTGAAGAGACTGAGTGAGGAAGATTATCAGGATGTAAAAATAAGGGACAAACAGAACGCCAGAAACTGAAGAGTCCAGGATCACACCTTAGTCTTAAGTGAATGTTTGGAAGCTTCAAGCAGAAACACAAGTCACAAGCAGGACGACGAGTTTTCACGCTGAAACTGACCTGAGAGGTTTGCGGTCGATGCAGACTTTGTCGAAGATGTCTTTAAGGAACTGCGGGGCGCTCTCCTGTACGACATGCTGGACCCTCAGACGGGACTTGAGATACTCCAGGAAGCGTCTCAGGAATCCGACAAAGTGCTCGGCTGTGCGAATCGTACCAGGGACGGCCTCTGACGGACAAAGACAGCGGAAAAACTTCAGACATGTGCCAGATAAACTCACCAACATCTGCTCCTCTACGTTTTGGCTCCAGATTAAAACGTTGCTTTTCTTTTGCTAATTGAATAAACACCACCTCGGTTCTACAATGTGTACAAAGGAAACAGAGCTTAGTAGGAATGTAGTGGTTTTCTTGAACTAAACTGGGAAGAGAAAGAAAAATAAACTTTAAAACAAACGCTCTGACAGTGTTACTGGTTCGTCTTCAGATCAGTTTTACTTGTGGTTGTTCTGTGATAAAGCCAAACATCATCTCTGACTGAAATTATTCTAAACCTGTTGCAGTGAACTCCAGAAATGGAAATCGTATACGCTGTTGTCTTTACTGGTTTTCTGGAGTTCATGAGTCCTGTCCAGTAGGAGCAGAGAAGTGTTTTGGCTTTTCAGTGTATTTGCATAAAAATGCTGAAAGGCCTGCTGTGGACACAAGTTGTTTTTGCACACAAACAGCGTTTTAAAATTCAACTGGCTTATCATTAACATAACATATTCCATCTGTCGTAAACTCAGAACAATGAAAGGAAAGAATAAAGTGTTGCTGATGCCGAACCTTTAAGGATTTCATCAGGTAACACCGGGTTTGCGAGGTAGACGTCCGTCTCTCTGGCAACGTTGGCTTCCTTCAGCCCCTCCACCAGTCGTCGGTATTCCTCCCTCAGCTTAGCAGCATCTGTTTCCTTTATGCTGTCAGAGAGCAGAGACGACGACGAGAAGCTGGTGAGCTTCACACACAAACAACAGTTCTGTCTTCTCTGATCCGTCCTCGCTTGTCAAAATTAAAAACTGGATTTTTTTCCCCTGTAGGTTTAAACACCAAAGAAAACTAAACCATATGCATCACTCAACAGGAGACATTTCTTATTCTAGTCAGGAGGTGAAGGAGAAACACAAACTGGTGGTTCATTCAGGGGACGTGTTGCTAAAAAGAAGCGTCCGTGTATCAGGACTAAACCGTATTCTGAGGTGATACACATTTACATGATCGCTTCTTTCCCCAAAGTCTTCTAGAAATTATGAGATATCGTCATCACAGCCTGGACAATTTAAATAATTAGTATAATAGAATGAACATTACAGCAAGTATGAGCTGCTCACACAAACACTGAAGTACAGGAAGTCTTTGAGAGACTGGAGGAAAAGACTCAAAAGAGTGAAACACTGGTTCAGCTGCACAAACAAACAGGTGCTTCCTAAGTACAATATTTCGGCGCCTGTCCTTCTGAGCGTGCTCTTACTTTTGTATGGTGTTCTGCAGCGTGTCCACGTTGCTCTGGCAGCGATCCAACGTTCGCCTGGTGATGTTCACGCTCATGGAGTCGATGCAGACGTTGTCTGAGGAGACAAAGACGAGTAAATAAAAACATTTGCGATACTTTACGTGAAGCAAATTCCTAAAAATGATCAGAATTACAAAAACCTGTCCGTTCAGTTGCTCACCTATATTATGAGCCTCATCAAACACCACGACAGACTTCTTGGCCAGCTCTTTGGACACCAGGTCGGCTATCTTGGGGTCCAGCAGGTAGTGATAACTGTACACCACGATGTTAGCGTGAAGGAGCTGAGAGGAAATAAAGAGAGAAAGGAGAAAGGAAACAAGTTACGCAACATACAGCTATGGAAAAACCAAGATATCAGTCTGTAAAACGTTTCCAGTCAGTAAGAGAAATAAAGGCTCTCACTAAAAGCACCTCTGACTTTCTAGCAAATACTGTAATAAAATACTTATTGTCTCAGGAGAGGAGCCCACGTTTCTTTTTTTTTTACTCAAAATACTGGATCTGTTTTCAGTTCAACAAACTATAAAATCAATAGAAAGTCTGTAGCGGTGCAAGGAAATACTATGTAGTTCACATGGAGCTACACATTTCATGTTTGTACAGCAGGATTAACGTATTACCGCATAGCGAGCCATGTAGTACGGACACCAGCCCTTCCTCCTGCCGAAGTCCTTCAGGTCGTCCAGGTTGTAGATCCCAGCAGGAAGAGGAACCTGACGGCCGACGGCATCGAACTCCTGCAGCAAAAAAAGCAAAAGAGATGCTTGTTTAAGGAAACGAGCTGCAGACAGATGAGAGGAGGCGCACTAAATCTGAAAGCACAGCAGGAAAAAATAAATGAATCACATTAACTTCAGCTGCAGTAAACGAGCTGAATAAAGGTTCCACCTTCACACACACATCAGTCTCTGTGATGCTGCGTAACTTCAGCAGCGTGAACCTGAGATCGAGTTCATTCAGAGGACAAAAGACACTCGACATGTAATCTAATCTGTAGTTACACACGGAGCTGCTCATTGTTTGCTTTAACCCAGTTAGAAACCCTGACAGGAGGGTGAAACAGATTCCAGGTGTTGTTTTACTGCTGCAGAGAGTCATCAGCTGTCCCCTGTTGTCCAATCACATGCCGGCATGAAAATCTGATGACTAATCACACACCTCATATGGATGATATCCAGCAAGAATGCAGTGAGATTTTTTACCCTCTAAAGTCCAGATTTTTATTCACTGTGCATCTGCAGCCTGGAACAACAGCAGAACAATGTAGAGCTGGACTCATTTTTATCTTTCTGGCAATTTAGTTTTTTAATTTTACCTCCAGCTGTTCATGTTTCAGTTAATTATTTGGCTTTAAATTTTGAACGCAAACTATTATTAATGGCTTTATTTAACTAATAATTCTTTTTTTCTTTTTAAATGTTATTGTTGTCACTAATGTCTAATTTCTAAATCACGTGCCGAAATGGTTTTGTTTAGTTTTTTACTCAGCTGTATTATAAATGAGGCTTCTACTCCTGAGTTTGGGTTGAAATGAATCAATCTGAAGGTCTTTGCTTCTCAAATGTACGTTTTTCTTCTGCTTACTTCTGTTTTTTTTTATAACCACAAGTTAAACATCTTTGGGTTTTTGCCATTAGATTGACAAAACTATTTGAAAATTGTACTTTTGGCTCCAAGAAAGTGGAGGAGAAATTCTTACATTTTATTGATGAAACTATTTTATTAAAGGAATCAAAGACTCATCAGTCATCGATTTCAACTGCTTGTCAATCGACATCACAAAGCTCATAACATTCTGTTTCTTTATTATCTAATACAACATTAAAAAAAATCCTCAGGCATGCTGCTGTGAGTACTTTACAATATCATTGACACGTCTCAGATACTGTGTTGACTGTGCAGGTGTAAAATACCTGCAGGTACAAAGAAAGACACTTTCAACTAAAAGTAGCCTCGTTTTTTCAGACAATGTTATTTTGAGGTTATTCTCTGATCACTCTAAAACCAGTCCTTACCTCATAGAATCGACAGACGGGCTGATTCGGGTTAACGTGTCGCTGTGCTCGAATGTACGACGCCGTCAGACTGTGACACTTCCCATCGACCTCCTTACCGAAGCGCAGAGAGCTCACCTACGTCAAGTTTGACAAGCATTTATTTAAACTTTCACACATGTAGCAGACAGAAACCACAGTGCTGCGTCTAGAAAAACTGCTGCAGATTGATCAGCTGTGTTTGTTCGTACCTCAGGGTGGATGCAGAGGTTTTTCCTGGAGGAAAGAGCCAGAGCCAAGAAGTTGTTGCTCTCTCCAGTTTGTTTGGCGTAAAACTCCATCAGCTTCCTCAGCTCCTCCACAACCTCATCACACAGACGGAGAAATGCAATAAGTTAAGATGAGAGGACTTTTAAAGCACCTTACCATGTTTCTGAGCAGCAGTTATTTGATTTGACACTCACCTTCTCGATCTCAGGAACTGTTCTGGAGCAGTAAATCAGCTTGGTCACGTCCAAAGGAAAGGCCTGAGAGAGAAACAGACCAACATGTTAGAGTATTAATAAGCTAAAACAGATTAAACAAAGACTCCAGCAGCACTTTAAATCCCAGAGATGGAACTCACCCTTTGATAGGCAACAATAAGAGACAGCAGGGAGATGGTCTTCCCTGTTCCTGACGGCATCTCCAGGACTCCATGACCCTGAACACAAACACAGTAACACAGGTTTGATGCTTCAAATCTGATAATGTCACATATGCATTTGACATAACACAGTACAAGCAGACTATTTACAGACATATATCTTTAAACATATCTAGAGGGAATCTTAGAGTAGGACTAGATCATTTTATCCACCACTGACACTGACATATGACTGTGTCATCATACTACAGTTTGACCATTTCTTACAAGGCAACTGTAAATATCTACAGGATAAACTCAGAGACGCTTTAACACCACCCACCTTGGCATCCAGAGTCCTCTTCAGCTCCAGCATGTAGGAGTACTGCTCCGGATAGATGTAGTCATACGGAAAGTACACCAGCAGACCGTCAATGTTGAGCCTGGAATGACACAGTAACGATGCTAACAGCGAGCAACAGAACATGTGAGTGAAGCTAAGCTAACGAGCCTCGATAACGCACAGATAAATAACAACAAACCACTAACAAAGCTACAGAGTAGAATTGGAATAAACTGCAGCTGCTAAAGTCAGAATTATTATTTTTTTAAATAGCTTAGTTACGTTAGCCTGCTATCGCTAAACTTAATGCAGTCAAGCTAACACTGACAGCTAATGTTGCCTGCACAGATTAGCATTGCTCTTTTCTGTTTGCGTTTAACACTCACTTCATGTTTGCAAGACGTTTAACAGCAGCTCCTCTTCTTCGTCAGTCACTTCCGTCCGTCAGGAATAATCATTGATAACTTTAATGTGACAAAAACAAAAGAAAATACAGGTTAGCAACGCAGGAAGCTGCTGCTGCTGCTGCTGCTGTTGCGTCTTCTTCTTCTGCGGTTGCTAATGCTGCAGTTTCTTCTTCTACGCTTCGTATAAACGGTCGCTTCCTCGCCCTCCACAGGGAGCAGAAGAGATTACTTGAATCAACTCGTGTAGGAACTAAATAAAATAACAGTATTTTTTTCAGTTTGTAGTCGACATCAGTCAGCGTCTAGGATAATATTCCCCAACATTAAAATGCCGTTTAATTTTTTACATTTGATTACTTTTAAAAGTTCCGAATACCTCCACCGGAAACGTAGCATTCTGTTATTGCTGCATTAGCGCTAACTTGACAATGGAGCAAACTAGTAAAAGTTGCGTCAATGACATCATGCAGAGTTTCCGGTCATTTTATTAGCAAATGAAACGTCCACAGAAGCCTTCAGAAATTATGCAATATAGTTCGCGTTGTGGTGAACACACTATTGCCATTTTTCCACCAAGGATTTAATCAATGTGCTGCTAGCGTGTTATCAATAGTTAACATTTGGAAAGAGTGTGCTAACTAGATTTTTATCGTAGATTACGTGAAACTCAGTTTGCATGTCAAAGCAGCTGGCCTGTATTTAACTAAACTGAACGATTTCATAACTAATTTTTGTTCCTTGTCTAAATTTTGTTGCCATAATTTGAAAGAATTTACCGGAAGTCGTGTTTTTGCCATATTGGTTGCATTAATGCGCGTTTTACTAATTTTATGAATTAGTATGGCCACAAGAGGGCAGTAATCCCTCCTTATGCCAGATGGAGAGGAACTTCAACTAATTGACGGAACTGAAGGAATTTCAATACACGAGGTAGTAAAACGTAAGAAATTAAAAGAATATAACAATATACAATGATTCCATTTAACATATAACAGCAAGTGTAAAACATTTACCACGATTGATTTAATAGTGGACACTATATCAAGGGGCCGCTACGACGATGTACAATATGTGATAGAAGAAAACCTATTCTCTACTTTCTGGTAGCTACTGCTAACTAATTGTGGCGAAGCTCCCAACTAACGCTAAGCAGACGTTCGACATCAATAATGTGACATTTAATAGCTCCACTGATGCTAATTTCCTAGATTTTCTGTATTGCAGATCCACATTGTGTATATTTTTTTAAGTATAAAATCGCCAAATTAAACTAGTAAAATGTTCGTCAACGCGGAAGGAGATATGACAACCTCCGGTATTTTTTTTGAATTGTTTATTGATCCAACAATCAGCTATCTCATACATAGACGAGTGCTGTTCTTCCTGTGGTCAAAAAATAGTAGGTAAATCCTTTCAAAATATAACAATAAAAATACAACCAAAAAAAGTTTTCAGGTCAGTGAACTCCTGTTAATCAAACACTCAAACTTCCTGCTACATCTATTTTAAAAAAGCAAGAGAAACAAACATTTAATAACAGACATTTCTATGTTTTCTAGTGGTAACATCAAGAAACTAGCTACATTTTTTCCAGTGGCTATAATATATATATTTATAGAGATAATTGGTATGAATGCACACCTTCGTATTAGACAGAATAAAGTCCTGCAGCATGTAGTGCAGAATAATAAACTAGCTGTAAAGTACTGACAATTAGTTTTAGTTGAAAAGTCAAGAACTACATCTGCACTCGAGCAACAAGGCAGATCCCACTATCCTGTAGTAATACTTCTATACTCATAAATCTGTCAAAATGTAGTTTAAACATCCGTAAATGTTTTGTTGCCTTCACTTGCCACTAACAGGAAAACTTCCACACGATAGTTTTCAAAATAAATACACAAACGAGGTATTTGTTCCACTCTTAATGTCTTTAAGATTTCTCATAATTTAATTGAACCTTTTTGCGTTTGAATAATTTTCCACAAACACCCGTTTTTCTTTATAGGAAACATTTTATTTAGACATTTACAGAGGTATATACAGCATAAATGACATTCGAGTAATAGGCTACTGTGATATGCAGACAGTGAACGAGGCCGACAGCGACACGGACGAAGAGTGTTTTTAAAAAAGATCAGTATCTGAAAATGATCTACAAAGCAGCACTTCTCTTACAATTAAAGCTTCTTCTTTCTTTTTCTTTTTTTTAAACAAGAATAAACGTCTCTGGTCACAGAAAGAAGCCCGTCAGTGAAGCGTCGGTGCTGCTGTTCCCAGATGCAACACCAGATGGCGTCAAGTGACCATCGGCTGCTGCAAACCGTCCAATCAGCAGTTCTTCACATTTCACACTGAAGACGCTCCTGTCCCGAAACACTTTAAGACTGGTTATGGCCTGCAGCTTTAAAAGATCAGCTTCGTCTGACTGAGCTTGTGTCATTTAAACTCTACTGCATAAATAAACTGGACATCCTCTGATGTGAGAAACAGCGAACCATCAGCGGCTGCGATGTTTCCCGGATCGATGCGGAGACGTTAATATCTGACTCAGTGTGCAGTTTGTTAACCATTAACGAAGCAGAAAATCCTCCGAATAACAGACGGTACAGTGTATTTATCCACAGAAGAGGAAGGTTTCTGATAATATTCCTGCCGTTCTGCTCCTTATCTCACAGTTTAATGTTTATCGGAGGGAGTCCAGCGTCATGAAGGCTCCAAGGACCAGCCTGTTGCCTCGGCTGTCGTCAGCAGCAGCGTCCCTGCACTTAAAACTCTCCTTTAGTCTTTCATTACCTTTAAACTCAGCAGTCAAGAGTTGGTGAAGAAGTTGTTTCCCTCCTTTGCTTTTAAAGGATATATTAAATGTATAAAAAACATCTGTATGTCACATTAATCTCTTCACAGCTCGCACCGGTTGTCCACAGTCTTGTATCGGTCCATGATGCTCAGGACGTCCTCCAGGATGGACGGGCCCAGATCCAGGTCCAACCCCGCCATGGAGTCGGACCGGGACACGGCGGAGGAGGCGGTGAGGCCGGCGGGGTGGAAGGCGGCGCAGGGCGACTCGCTGCGTTCGCTCCTCAGGTCCTCGTTGCTCAGGCCGGCGTCCGAGTCCAGGCTGAGGCCCCGGCGGACGTCCAGCGGCCCGCAGGTCTCCGACATGGAGTCCTCGGAGGAGACCTCGGAGAAGGAGCCGGAGGACGGGACCAGCTTGCGGATGGCGGGCGACAGGCAGATGTCCCGGCAGGGTTCTGACGCCAGGCGACCCACGACGCCGTTCTCACAGAGCGACAGGGTCGGGTGCTGCTGGACGCAGCCGTTGGCCTGTTTGTGGCCGCCGTCCGCAGGCTGCTGGTGGTTCTGGTGGTGGTTCTGATGATGGTTCTGGTGGTGGTTCTGGTGGTTCTGCGGTGAGGGGTCGTCCAGGTGGAGCCGTGGGGGTTTGGGAGGCGCCTGCTCGTGGGCGATGAACACCGGCATGGACACGGTGGACTTCAGCAGGCCGCTGGTGGAGTGCTGGTAGTGGAAGCCGTTGTAGGCGTAGCTGTGGGAGTCGTGTTTGGAGCCGAAGCCGTCGTCCACGTTCCTCTCGACGCTGTGCGAGCGCGAGTGTCCGTTCTGGGCCCGACTCAGCGACGGCAGCATGTCCATCTTACCCCGGAGGAAGCCCACGTCTCCGAACATGTCGCCTTCGCCCTCGGGTCCCACGTGGGCGCTGTGGCGGACGTCGCCCAGCGGCGGGCTGATCATGTCGCCCGACAGCACGTCGCGCAGCTTCAGCTTCTTCCCCTTCTTGGGAGTCGTCGTTTTCAGGTACATGGGCGTCTTTGCCGGCATGTTGAGGTGATCGGCGCGAGCTCTCAGCGGCTTCAGCAGTTTCCCAGAGTGCTTAAAAGCAGCAGAGTCAACAGCTCCAAAGCAAACTCACTCGTCTGATCCCGTCTGTGCTGCTTCTCTAAATGGGCTAACAAGTATGTAGGTCGGTCAGAGTAGCGATAGCAACCCGGGGGTTGAGCCTCACGCTGACATGTGACTCCGGGGGAGAGGACGAAGGCCTTGACCTCAGATCAGCTTCCTCTCATGCACAGAAAAGCCATATCCAAGAGTCCTCGTCTCTGTATTCCAGCTGCAATGATGAAGCGTCCGATCCGCTGCCGCCTCGTCCTCCAGAAACTTCAGGAATGTGACATCAAAACACTGGAGATCTGTGAGGAGAAACGAGAGAGAAGGGAGTCAAAAAAGAGATGAAGAGGGGGGAGGACGAGGCCGGGGGGGAGATGGATGGGGCGGAGGGGAGGGAGGAATGAAGGCGGGAGCAGATTTACGGCCTCCTTTTCAAAGAGCCACAAGACATATGAAGGAAAACACTCGGAGAATCCCCAGTGTTTGCTAACAGGGGTCCGGCTGCCCCCGACTCTGTGAAAATGTGAGTCAGAGCAGAAAATTGGTCACACATTCCCAAAGAGCCTCAGCCTGGTCGCTGGAAGCACAAATTACTGCCCGGAAACGGTCGGCCTGAGAAGGCCTCATCTCGGCCTGTTATCAGGGAACGATCCTGAAGCGTCTCTCCTGAGACCAACACAGTGAATTATGGGACGACAGAACGCCCGAAGCCTCCGTGATCTTATGACCTGAGCATGAAGGGAAGCTCTGTTTGGTTCAGGCTGCAGCAGGTTTGTCACAGGAGGAGATCTGAAGCATTTGAAGGAGACAAATCTGACTTCAGACACTTTAAAACCTTTGTTGCATCACATACGCTGCATTTCTTTTACTTTTTTATGACTTACAGTCTCTTTTATTTGCTCAACTTGCTGCTAATTTGACTCCTAACACTTTTAAAATCTGTATTATGTATTATATGATTTGTGTTTATGCACTGAAACAGAGTCAAACTTGTCAATTAAACTCATCCTCATTCGAATAAACTGAGATTTTTTTGTCAGAACTACATTTTTTTTGTGCACATCGAGGTTTCTGATGTAACATTCGGTCCTGAAACGTTTGTGTCTCTGATATAACGTTAACATCTCGTGACTCAAACTGTGTTGCTGCGTGTTTGCTCAGCGCTGTTCAGGAATCAGAGGAACAACTATGAATGAATCTTGTGACGGTCGGACCTTCGGGTCATGATTCCTTCTTTTCAACTCAATCAGACCCATTTCATGCTCATTACATCCTCATTTAATTCTGTGGTCGACTGTAATACGTTTTAATGTTCAAAAAAACACATTATTTCCTCGTCGCTGCAGCACTTTCGTACATTTTTTATCTTTTATTGCCTCAGTCTCAGCCATGCGAGTTGTTTTTAAAAAGGATTTCGCAGCTCGGCGGTTTAACTCGTCTATTTAAACACTTCTGTGCAAAGTAAAAGCAATAAAACCCCCAGAATGACTTTTCTGCTGCCAGTATTTTCGTCTTCATCACGTCTCGGTGGCATCTGAAACGTTGCCGCGAACGTTCACGCGTGAAGGTTCGAGTCGACCTGCGAACAGAAGGAAACCCGCCGTCTTCTGTTTTTGTTTTTGAGGGTAATTTGGAGGAAGAGTCGGTTCAAAAGCTCCTTTTAACGACGAGTCTCTTGTAAACCTTTCAGAGTCTTTTCAGGCTGCAGCTTGTTTTGCACCAAGTCATGCGTCGACCACCCCGGAGACACGTCACGGCTTTTAAACACGACAAATTCACTCCAGGACAAAATCTCCAATTATACAGAACAATACAAATGCTTGTGGTGCAAAAAAGCAGCTTTAAATGCACAAAAATGCTCCAAAAACACAGACAGAAATGTTGTTTTTCACAAATTCTTTACATAATATTGACTAAAAAATGAAAGTTAGGAGGTTAAATGTTGGTTTACTAACATTTATAGTGTTTATTTAATAAGAAAGAGGTAATAATTGGGGATATCAGACACTAAAGACGGAGCACAAAGCGAGAATTATACAGATTTGGTCACTTTTATTGATATTAAACCTCTTTAACCAAACTGACTGCACTGGTAAGGAACCATTCTGGCACAACAACTTGTAAAAATACATTCAGGAAACATTTCTAATCAGGATGAATCTGGTTGGTTTAGTTTGTTCTTCAAGATGAAACACGCAGCTCGCTACTGGTGTTAGCAACATTAGCACGATATCCGCTAACGCATACATGTGGAGTCGTAATAAATCGGAAAAATGAGTTCCTAACTGACGTGAAAACTGCCTCAACAAGTCGAAAAGTTTTGGTGTTTTTTTTGTTTGTTTTTTTTACAACGATTGAAGAACTGTTTTAAACTGTTGTTTTACAGATTTTCCTTGTTTTGTTGAATTACAGATAATATCAGTAAAATCACAGAAAAAAGGATGAATTTACACTTTAATTGTTTAAATAAAAAAAACTGTAAATCATGTCAACATCTAAGAAAAAAAGTTTTACAGTGTGTGGCCTTAAAATCACACAATTTCACTTCATTTAAATCAGTTTAAAAGATGTTTTCCACAGATATGTGCCGGTAGTTTTAAGGTTTTTACGGTTTTTGAATGTTACAGAATTCCATATTTATATATATATATATATTTTTTTTTTTTTTATTATTATTATTTTTTTTGAACGATGATTGAAGAAACTGTTCTTAACTGTTGTTTTACAGATTTTCTTCAGTAAAACCACAGATCCACATCAGAAATACAAAACAATAGCTCCTCTACAAAGTGTGACTGTAAAACTACACAGTTCCACTTTATCTAAATCAGTTTAAATGATCTTTTTCACAGTTTTTACAGTATTTTCCATCTTGTTCATGTCCTTCTTTTCCCTTCCTGACAGATTTTCATTGTTCATCTTTTTGTCTTCACAGTGTGGACCAATGGGGTTCATTCTGGGTTTTACAGCGATCACACACTGTCAAACATGAACGTTAAAGCGCTGACTCGTCTCTACTGTAACTTTTTAAATGTGTTTGAGTGTCTTTCATTTCTCTCTTCATCCTTTCGTCACCACTTTCCAAAACAACATCCACGAACGAGAAACAAAAGCAGAAGATAAATCCTCTCCGTGTGAACCGCAGATTCATTAGAGACGACATCTGAAACGTCTCCGGCTAATTCAGGCCGTAAAGAACGAGACGTTAACGAGTCAAACGTCGTTTCAACACAAAGACCAGCGACGGCAGCTTCACAGCACGAGTCCGAGGAGATGAATCGAGCGTTGACAAACCGTCTAATGAAGGGAGGACGAGGTTCATTAAAGACACTGAAGCAAAACCACAACAATGCAAATGGAGGCAACACCAGAACTGGGCCAGTCTGAACTGGTCCAGGAGGGCGGAGGCGCTGGGATTAAAGATTGCGACACTTTCTGGGTATTTTATTTCAACATTTTCCTTCAAATTTGTGGTTAAGTTTGCAAAATTTGCCTCGACAAGCTGGAAAATGTTCCGCTTAGTTCGTGTTTACTCAGATTCCTTTTAGTTTTTCTGCAGCACTGTTATAAAATCTAATCTCTGTTCACTTGATTAGTTTATCTTCTGATGCTGATTTGACCTTCCACACATGTTGCTCCAATCATAGCCCCAAAAAACTCCCAATTTACAGCATGTTTATCTCAGAAAGAGAGATAAGTGGGGTAAAAATAGGAAAACATCCCAATGAATGACCTGAATCTTTGGTGCAGAAGCTCACGGGGCAGCAAACTTTACCCTGATGAGCGCCAGGAGGCTGTTTTTAACCTCGTTAGTGAGGAGATCTAATCAATGCAGAGTCAAACACTCAGAGGAGACTCAAGGTCAAGGAAAGAAAAATCAGAATAAATCAACTTCAGCAATCAGTTTCCAAAAGATCAGCCATTTAACTCTTTATTTCACTTATTTTAAAGTTGTCTTCAGCGAACAGTTCAGCTTCATTTTAAGTCTTATTCTTATATCATGCTCCAGTTTTAGAAAGTCTAAGTGACCTAAATCTGATGAACTTCCACCCTCAGACCAACTGTTAACCACCCAGTAGTCATCTGGACCAAACAAAGTTCCCTAAAACTCCACCAGGCATGTTTCTCGCTGCATCACCTTTCCTGGAATTTCTGCTGCTGCCGATGATGCAACGAGCCGCGGAGGAGGAGGAAGAGGAGGAAGAGGCCGGTCGGACATCTGCTGCAGCTCTCAGGCTCCGTTTGTTTCCTGTCTCGGCCTCGACATCCTCCTCCTCCTCCTCCTCCTCCTGCGGGACGAACGCGCCTGAACGCACCGCAGCTCTCGCCGCAGAGTCGCGCGTAATTACGCACAGCAGGCGACTGTTGACGAAAAGCATTTTTGCTCGTCTGCTAATCCGTTTGTTTTCGCCACAAAGCTGATTTCTCTCATCGTCTCCGTGTGGCTGTTTTCCACATTAAGGTTTCACTCCCGTCTGACTCACTTTCTTCGTTTCTTTCTATTTCTAACTTCACTTCTTTACATCGAACTCCTGTGATTCAGCAGAAACTCTGATCCATTCCTGGAGATGTTGAAACAACTTGTTCTCCCCCCTTTATTTTTATTTTTCCCGTTTTCAACCAGCTGCTAATCAGAAACAAGAAAATTGTTTCCAACCGGCTGAAGCACAGAGATAAAAGATTGGGAATGAAGCTCCAGTTAACTCCCTCTGTGTTATGTAACTGCAGCTCTGAGATCATCTCAGGTTCTCCTCAAGTCTCCCAACACTCCACAGATCAGCGCCAGAGGAACGAACCCTCACAAACACAGGAGGCCTGCTTCCAGTCCTGCAGGCAGGCCGCAAAAACTGACCTTATATAGCAACTCAATGGTATTCTACAGATGCTGAGTTACAAAAGATGACAATTAGATTAAAATACACAAGAAAAAAGTATAAATGTACATGTTTAGCATCAAGAAACAGGCCAAAGGTATCCGTGACATCCACATAGAAAAGTGTATTTTTTGTTTCTGTGTTCTTTTACAACACGTGACTCTTGATTTCCATTTTTTTCACTGTATTTAAATTCAGAAAAATATTGTTTACTAATATTTGGAGCTATTTAAAAGTAACATAGGTTCATTAAAGACTGAAAAAAATATTCATGTTTATTGAACAGACTGTCTCTGTTTTGTTAAACTGTAAAATTATATCTGGTAAAATCACACAAAAAGGAAAATAATATTAATTTACATGGTGATAATTTAAAAACAGGCCATAACTAATAAAGTCCATGTTAAAAATTTGCATTTTTACAAATAGTATTTTTTTATAACATGTGACTGTAAAATGTCACTATTTAATTAACTCAGCAAAAAACCCTCATCAAGTCATTATTTAAAGAAAAAAAACAAACTATTGTGTACATTAAAGAATGAAAAAAGGTTTTTAAAAAATGTTAAAAAAAAAAAAAATTATAACAAAGTTAAATTCATTTTACAGATTTTCCTGTTTTATTTTGTGTTTTTGTTTTGTTTTTGGGTTTGTTTGTAAATTGCAGATAACATCTGGTAAAATCACAGAAAAATGGGTTTAATTGACTGTAGCAAAAACAAACTGTAAACAGCGTCCACATTAAAAATCTGTTTAATTAATTCTTTTCTCAAAGTGTAATTTGTTCTTTTACAGTATTTGGTTGTAAATTTACACGATTTCCTTGATGTATTTAAATCAGTAAAAATAAAAAATTTAAAGAAAAACATACATAATATATATTGGGTACATTAAATGATGTAAAATGGTAAATCTTTTTTTTTTTTACTTTACAGATATTCCTGTTTTTGTTATTGTTGTTTTTGTAAATTGCAAATAACATCTAATAAAATCACTGAAAAAGTTTTACAAACACAAACAGCGTCCACATCAAACATTTATATGATCAGAATTTTTTTGTTTATTATTGTAAATTGATTAAACAACATTTGACTGTAAAATTAAACTATTCACTGACTGTAAATAAATCAGCAAAAATGTCATAATTTTACTGATATTTTCCGGTATTTGACAGAAACATTTTGTCTATTAAGGGCTGAAATATGGTAAAATAATTCAGATTTTTTTTCTTGTTTTGTTTAATTGCACATAGAACTCGTCAAATCACTAAAAAATATATTTTATTTGCCGAACTGAGGAAAAAATTGTAGATATGTCAACATTAACATCTATTTAAAAAAAAAAATTTAAACAGATATGAGCTTTTTTATTTTACTGCATGACTATAAAATCCTAAATATTAAATATACATTGAAAAAAAATAAAATGTTATTATTTTACACAGATTTTTTACCCTTTATTTATCTTATATTTTACAGATTCACTGTCACAGTGCACCTCTGCTCCTGAACCAGCCTGATTCTGATCATCATCCTGCTGTTTAGAGAAGCTTCATGTTATCAGTGGAGCCTGAAGACAGTAAATAAAGTCAGAGGATCTTCACTGTCTTCTGTGTGTCTGGCAGCACATCACAAAGTTCACTCCGACAGCACAAAGCACTGGATGAGTTCTAAATTGTGTAATATTTCCATCATCAGGCTGCCCTCCCTTCCTGGAGAATGTCTGGGGCGCAAAACATCTGACTGCTTAATCTGCTTAGAAATTAGATCATCATAACCCAGATGGGCGAGATTCTCCATTAGAGCCCAAAGTGTCCCCGTGAGCTCAGACAAACAGCTTTTAATTCTGCTTTTATTCGGGTTTCAGGGTCAGAAATCAGCTGAGTGGCCACGAACGGGCCTCAAAGTGTCCCAGAAAAACCAGTTTGTGTCGCTAGAAGTCTGTCAAACCTCCAGTCGGGTCCGTTTAAAGCAGTGGGACCAGAAAAAGATGCGTGTTTGGGCTTTTTCCTCTTATTACATCACGACAAAGTGCGCACGCTGAAACCAAAGGGAGTGTCACGCGCACGCACGTATACACACACACACACACACACACACACACACACACACACACACACTCGGGCTTCTATGTTGACAAATAAAACGTCACACTCGTCACTTTTCTCTCGTTTTTGTTATTCACAGAATAAAAGCGAACAAAAGCTCCTTTCAGCAGCTCGCGGCGGAACGACACCAACAAGCGGCCACGTTTTAACTAAAATAAGAAAAAAAAATAAGAAAAACTAGAATAAAGAGATTCATCAGTGGTTTTTATTTACCTACAGAGAGACGCGTCGCTCCGTCATCATGCTGGAAATAACCTGTGTGGACTGTGTGGTAAAATCCGGGCAGGTAAACCTCTTAGCGGCGGGCTGCGACTGACTCTGGAGCGCTCTGGACGGAGAAAGTCAAGCTGGACGGCCGGGAGGCGTCAAGGCGGCCGGGCTGAGCACCGGCAGCATCCGGGAGGAGTTTCAAATTAAGATCCTCATCCGGTTTGAGCGCCGCAGGTTCAGGCGTTTTATTAGTCAGAAGTAAAAGGAAAACAAACTTTAAAATATTATAAAATGCTCTGTATTGTTTGTTTTTTTCGTGGCTGTCTGTGCCGCGTACTTTTATTTATTTTATTAATTTTTTAAACATATGCAACAATCTTTATTTTAAATTGTGATGTTTACATTTTATCAATCCCCAGAGAGAAATTCAGTTGTAACAGCAGCATGAATATTCAACGAAATGGGTAAACAAAAGCAAAAAGACAACACAGAATATTAGGGTGTTAAAATGAAGGTAAAATAAAATAAGATAAAAATATAATATAGAAAGAAAAGTCAACAACATTTACAAAAGTATATGAGAGCGAGAGATAGAGAAATGTGCAAATGATATAAGCAGGTCCAGACTAGTTTACAGATGTAACGAATGGAGTTAGAATGTAGAGCGTCCAGTACGTAAAGTGGCTTCATCAGCAGGTAAAGTGATGGATCCTGATGTGATCTGCCAGATGCACTGAAAAGTCTTCCTGCTGTTGGGAGGAATGACTTTCTGTGACCTCCCCTCTGCTGCTCTAACAACCCAACATGAGTAATTTACCCCATGAGATATCCAGTATCCATCTTTTATAAGAAACATGGTGAAGAAGTTTTTAAATGAAGCTCTGAAAGCAACCTGAAAATCAAACCCTCATTATGCAAATGAAACGTGTGTGTGGCTTTTATTCTGAAGGGCTGCCTCTCACTGACATGACACAGCAGCCTGCAGGACAAAAAAACCCATTAATGGGTCTTTAAAACAGCCTTTGATAGTCAAACCACCCAGACTGCTCTGACAAGGAAACAAAGAGTTCGTTATTGATCTAATTTGCCTTCAAAGACGAGTGAAGCTCAGCATCAGAAGGAGTTTGTTGTGACTGTAAACGCTGCATACAATGAAATCAGGAGGGCAGCTGCATAGAAAACACGAGACGCTCAATAATCTAACAGCTCGACAAACATCAATGTGAGAGTTAGAAACACTAAATATGAAGCGGACTGCTGAGATGAGCAACATGAGTGGATAGAACGGGGAATGCACATATGTCATATAAACTAAACTCAACATCAAATATGGTTTAAATGTTATTATCTCATGCAGTCATGTAAATAAAGTGTGAGATGCTCCAGCAGCCACTTTGACCAACAAGTGTAAAGGTCAGAGGTCAAACAGTGAGCAATAATATCTGAGTTTCAGTCATCACTCCAGCACAACCAACCCTTTATTTTTAACTCATTAGAAGTTAAACCAGACTCGTGTTTTCTCTGCTTTACGAGGCGGTTACAGGTGAAACCCACAAGTCCTGTTTTCTCACCACCTGGTAGCTTCTCCAGACCAGTCAGAGAGTCGCCTCGCTGGCGGTGACGGACGGCGTGAAGAACTCTGCTGCTTAATTTGATTAGCGGCAGAAACAACAAGCCTGCTGCTTCACAGCCCAGCAGCCAAACCGGTGCTGAAAACAGGAGCAGATCTCTCACCAGACAAACATTTGGGCTTTAAAATCTGCAGCTTTGGTGCTTTTTAAAGATTTAACTCATGACTTTGCTCTTGTTTTTGCCTGGAACAAAGTGGAGCATCACCAACAGTTACTTCTACCTCCTTTGTCTTTTTGTTTTGTGATCACTGAGTCTTTAAACAACACATTTCAACTCAAATCTCTGATCGTTTCATCACGTCTGTCTGCAGCAGCTGAATGTGGGTCAATCAGAAACAACCCTGAGCTTCGTTTTCCTCCACGGAGTCGCACCGTCTCTGCCTTACGAGGAACAATTATGAATTTAAATGGACCTTTAAATTTTTACTGCTGCCTCAGTCGAAGGCCGAGCGGAGCGTTAAGCCGAGCTGGTCCCAGCAGCGCCGGGCGTAATTGCAGCGAGTTAATGAGGATTTAACAAATGGAGACTGCAGACGTTTGCTGTAGGTCGGTCAGGCTGCAGACGCATCTTGTTTACAGCCCCTGAAGGACGCCTGCGAGGCAAATTAAACCCATTCCCTCCTCGCTCAACCGCCGGAGCGAGCTTGGAGAAGGACGGGCGTGTTTTCCGCTGAAGCAGCAACACAAAGTGCAGACGAGCAGAACGGCTTCCAAACAACTGGAGATGCTGCTCGGAGGGCTGGAGGCTTCTGCGGTTTACTTCTTACTCGCAGATGTAAAAGGAAAGTGGGAAGAGGTCAACCATGATGAGGCCTTCATCAGGCTCATCATCCAACAACACTTTCACTTTTTAGTTTATTCGAGTTTGGCATCAAAGACAAGTGAAACTCAGATTTAAAAAGCTTTTATGGTCCCTGTCAGCTCTGCATATGAAGGAGGTTGGAGTGCCAGTCATCCTGGTGCATAGAGATGTAAATATTAAAGCACAAAAAAGAAGAAAAGACAATATAATAAGAACAGGACGTATAAAGCAGACTGCAGAGATGAGTAGAAAAGAAAAGAATTTTATTATTTTATTTCTCAGTCAGCTTTGTAGAAACAAACAAACAAAGAAAACAGGTAAAGAATAAAAGCAACGGAAAAACAGAAGCTATAAGAATAAAATAAACACACATTATAAAGAGAACTCAAGGATTCTTTATTGTCGTATCAGGACACGTTTCCATGAGATGGCACGAAATTAGTACTTAGGTCCTGCTTGTAAGCCAATAGAAATAAATAGAGAAAAATAAGGGGAAAAAATTTTAAAATTAAAATGAAAACAAAATTCATTAAATTAAATATCATAAATTAAATTAAATTAAATTCAATTCAATTCAATTCAATTCAATTCAATTAAAAATAAAATAAAATAAATTGAATCAAATTAAATATAACAATTAAATTAAATTAAATTAAATTAAATTAAAAGTTCAAATTAAATCAAATAGAATTTAGTTAAATTAGAAATGAAATAAAATAAATCACATTTCATTAAATTAAAATAAATCAAAAATTAAAATTAAATCAAATATAAATAAATTAAATTAAAAAATACAATAAATTGAATTAAGTTACATTTAAAAATTAAATCAAAAAATGAAATGAAATGAAATGAAATTAAATTAAATACTCTATAGAATATGGAAACCTTAAATAAATAAATACCCTGAGTAGGTACTGCACATATTATAAAGTGAACAGGAGATGAGCATCATGAATGGACGAGGAGAATAAAAGGCTGAAACTCGAGCCACACTTGGACTCCAGCTTGAGGCCTTCATCACATCAACACTTTCCCTTTTCAGTTTATTCACGTTTCCTGTGGACTCGCTGGAAACAAGACGACACTTTCAAGTGAAGCCGAGCAGATCGTGCAAACCAGATAAGAAGGAGAGTCACACGAAGCCTCAGACAGATGTGGTCGCATCACACAGCAGCCGCTGATGTGTCCTTGCACACACAGATGTGACGTCATGTAAGTAAATCAAGATGTAGCCGCTGCTCCGCGGGCCGGGATCGTATATCACCGCTGGGCCTCATGTGGAGCCTCCAGGCCTCCAGGTGCTGCCCCACGCCGAGACCCCCGGAGAGGCTGGTGTTTCTCTGAGAGCCAGAGCCGGGGGGTGGAGGTTTGTTCAGCAGAGTTTAAGTCAATCAAAGCTGCTGATAAGTTGTGCAAGAACAAAAAGAAAAGAAAAAAAGGCAACTTTTAAACAATCAAGATGCAGGAGGGTGAGAACTACAGGAAGGAGGAAGTTGTTTTTCTTCGTCGCGGCACCACGTTGGTCCTGTAGACGGACTCTGGCAGCCAGTCTGTCCTCGCTCTTTGTAAGTTATTATGCAACAAGCCTCACGCAGCCAGGTGGAATTAATGTGTCCCCGAGAGACAAGCACGGATTTCACAATAAAAGATTTAGCAAATAGCTCCACTGTTGAATCCCCTCCAGGAAGTTGACCTTTGATTCATCTTAGAAAACCCTTAAATTCACCTTTAAGGATATTTCTGTGTGAATATCCCACATCTGCTGTTCCAACCCTTCACTGAGACTCGAGATGTTTGATTTGTTCGTTCTCGTCATTTTGTGCATCATTCATGAGTTGTGGACAAAAATGCTGACGAGCAACATGCTAATTATCTATTTACTGTCTTGGTAAGAGCTCATTTATGGGAACGTCCTCTTGTCCTATCGTCCCCCGCGTCGGTTTGTCATTTCTTTTTATCCGTATTAGTTTCCTAAAGCACTTCAGATGAACTCCGCCGTCGTAAATCTGACACGAAACTCCATAAAAACGCTTTGACCTCAGCAGTCCTGACCCACATAGTCCGGCGCGGCGGCGTTTCCATTTCCGAGCAGCGAAAGCCATGAAGACTCGCAGCGGAGACACCGAGTGACCTCACGGGCAGGAATTCTGGGAATCTGTGAGTAAATGAGCCTCCATGTGTTTCCATTTAAGCCCGACTGAAGGGAACTGCAGAGCCTCGGGGGCGATCAGCTGGAAGACGAAGGAGGAAGAAGAAAAGAGGGGAAAGTGCTGGAAGAGGCATGAAGACAGTACAAGAAACGATGAGAGAAAGTTTTTTAAGCAAGACGTGTAATAAACCTAAAACAAACGTGAAGGGACGCTGGTTGAACTGGTTGGACTTCATGTTGATGATGAGGAGGAGGAGTGCTGCTATGAACCTCTGTCATGCTTTAATAAAATAACTGTTTTTATTTTGAGTTTTACACCAAATAGACCAAAACAAAGAGACGGTTCAGA
>NW_007578876.1:57972-65281 GCF_000690725.1 Stegastes partitus
CTGGCATGTTCTGTACAGAAAAACAATCTGCCATCTGAGGTCTCAATAACATCTGGAGAACGTTTTTAGAATGATGGTTTGACAACATTCTTGCTTGGTGACCATGGAGCATTGTGGAACATTTTGGGAACAATTATAGAACATCTTCAGAACACTACAATCAGAATGTTACACCTTTGGTAATATATTGCAGTGCAGGAACTTCTTTCAAAAGAACGTCTCGATAACATCTGGAGAACACTTTTAGAATGTTGGTTTGAGAACATTCTTCCTTGGTGACGATGGAGCATTGTGGAACATTGTGGGAACACTTATAGAACATCTTCAGAACACTACGATCAGAATGTTACACCTTTGGTAATATATTGCAGTGCAGGAACTTCTTTCAAAAGAACGTCTCAATAACATCTGGAGAACATTTTTAGAATGTCACACTGAGACCATCCTTTAGTCGTTATCATCGTGGAAACATTTTATGGAAGAACGTTCTAGAACGTGTTCAGGAACGCTGCAACATGTTCTGTGCAAAAAAACAATCTGCTGTCTGAGGTCACAATAACATCTGGAAAACATTTGACATTATGGAACATTGTGAGTATGTTTCACAGAGGAACGTTCTGTAACGTGTTCCCTCAACAATGTCCTTAAAAAATAANTCATTTTCCACATTTAGTCACATAATCTGGTTAAAACTGTCGTTTGTGTTGCTCTTCAGTTCATCACCAAATACCTACAAAACCTGTTATCTTGTGTAACGCTACAGAGCAAATACCAAACACCAAATAAGATCATAGATATGCATTAGTTCTTGCTAATAACCCTTATTTTTATGCCATCTTTTCATACAGAGATGCAACCATTTGCAGCCCAGAACTAGAAGTAATGCTGGTTTTGTAGACTTTAAACATGAAGTCACTTTAAAACCATCACTGCTGGCAGTCGTTAGTTTTCTTTATCCAGTCGTTTCTCATTTATTATTGCAACACGATGTTATCTGCGGCTAAAATTCTGCATGAAATGATGACGGAACCAGTCGCTTCATCACCATTTGTGTCGATTCTCTCGAACAAAACGCCGCCTTATGTCCACATCTGTATTGTTTGGGTGGATTGAGTCAGTCGGATGAGCTCGTCTTTCTGCTGTGACCCATGAGGGACGGTTAAAGCTGCTGAGCTTCCTCACAGATCTGGACTGTGGCTGCGCTGCACTTTTTCCAGCAGCGCTTTCCAGAGAACGAGCGGTGGAAAGCAAAACAATGAGTGATGTAAGAGGACCGAGGGCAAAATAACACAGGACACCGTAAATGTGTCATTCCAGCCTTAAAATATGAAACCGTTCACATAAACACTCCAAACATGAGGCGTCTCCGCCCAGCTACAGACTGACGTTACGTAAAAGGAGCAGAAATGCATCAATTAAACAGCTTACATCTTCATTTTCTACATTCTCTCATCGTCACATTTTAAACATATTCAACATATTAAAGCAGCTGCCTCGGCTTCTCTCCGGCCTCCTTCCGTTCCCACAATCCTCTCCTCTGGCCTCCCTTCGTTCCTCCCTCTCTCTCTCCTTCCTCTCTCCTCCTCCTCCTCCTCCTCCTCCTCCTCCTCTCCGTCAAGGCTCGGAGGTCGTCCGGAGGGTCAGAGCTCCCGCCCGCCTGGAAACAAACACACCGAAATAGACAGCAGCAGAGAAAGAGAGGAAGGGAAGCGGCCGGATGGTTGCTGTTGGACTTATCGCCTGAACGAGGCAGAGACGCGTGAACGTGCAAACTCACTGTTAAACCCCGAGAACGAGGATTTTGTGCTTCGTCACTGGGTTGTTTGAGGGCAAAAGGAAACAATTCGGTTCACTGCAGATATAGTTAGATGAGAACACTGATACCACTCCTAAATTAGCTTAGCACAGAGATAGTCTTTGTCTAAATGAGTCAAAATGTGCAAACCAGCAACAATAAACTCATTTATTAACAACATTTAGTCTAAACTGATAAAAATTCATCTAAATTGTTTTTTTCCACCGACAATTGACAAATCATCATTTTAAGAAACACCGACAAAGATAGTCCAGCTTAAAGTTCATCATAAAACACAAATTTATACTTAATGTTTGCACAAATAAAACAAAAAAATGCAAAAATTATTATAAAATGGAAACTTGTCCTTTGTTTTTGCACAAATAAAACAAATAATGCATAAATCAGCAAGCTTCCAGGGCGATTTTGTCAATTTTGGGCAAACCTAGCCTCTTTGTGCTAAGCTAATTTAGCTAACTGCCAGCTTTAGTCACATTATCACTGAGCCTGAATAAAGCAGAGACACAGTGTGCATGAATGTCTGCATCCAAATTCACTTTTAAACCTTAAGAAAGATGATTTTGTTTGAGGGTAAAAGGAAAAGTCAGGAAATAATTCAATTTCCTGCAGATAGTTAGATGAGAATACTGATACCAATCTTAAACTAGCTTAGCACAGAGACTGTCTTTTGTTAAGGAGTCAAAATGTGCAAACCAGCAACAGTAAACTCATTTATTAATAACATTTAATCTTATTTGTTCCACTGTTAAATGACAAATCATCATTTTAAAGGAGGTTTATAAAATACCCAGTTCCAGTGAAGATAGTCCAGCTTGTAGCTCATAAAATACACATTTAGACTTTCTTTTTCTACAAATAAAACTAAAAATGCATCAATTAATCAGCTCTTTTCTCATCTTTGGACAAAGCTAGGCTCTTTATGCTAAGCTAATTTAGCCGACTGCCAGCTTTAGCATCATATTTACTTGTTTCACAGAATGTCAGACGTTTTCTCAAAGGCCCGGTTCAGGGGTTGTTAAGGTCAATTAGTTCTGTGTTGACGTTCGCTTCTATATGGACTGTAGTGCCGTTTACAGCGCAAACATGTGTGTTTACGAGTGTGTGTGTGTGTGTGTGACTGAGTGGATGAATGAAACTGGGAATCTTAGCGGCTGAAATGCAAAACAAACAAACATCCAGCTTATGGCTTGTTGATCCTGGAAAGCTTCCAGCGGGTTTAAGGTGTGTTTGTGTGAGAGAGAAAGTGTTATGAGGTGGTCAGATGGAGGACTTTAAAAGCCTCTCCAGTGTTTGTCTCAGCGAAAACATCCGTGTTTATGTGAAGGATAAGACGTTGTGCAGCAACACCCAGCAGAGGCGAGTCCAGAACCCAGCTCCAGTGTTTACCGCAGCGCTGAGGAGCTGGGAGCGCGCCAGACGTGACCAGTTTTAAATTTGTCCCGTGGACCGGTTCAGTCCGCTCCACAACAGGAAGCTAAGATGTTGATGTTGGAGCCTCTGGGAACCGGAGTGACGAGGCCTGAAACACAACTACGAGCAGCACCGACGTCATTTCCAAACGGCTCCCCTGAGTTTTATAAAAGCTTCAGCGGGTGGATCTCAAGTCAAGGTGTGCAGACTTAGAGCTCGTTAATCCAGCTGCTGTTGTTGTTTCCGCTGAGCTTACAGAGAGTTTTATGAGTTTTGTTTTACAAGAAACGACGTTCGCTCGTGTTATGGTGACGTTTAATAGTTTAACTGGAGGAAAACCCAACGATCACGACGCATCAGACGCTCTGGGATTTACAAATGAAGAGTTCATTTGCAAAAACAGATAACTCCGTCTACACAAACCTTCAGAAAACCCACTTGTCCATCGTCTACCTGAGACAACATCAATCAAACTGAAGTTACCTCTGTTTCTGTCAAATCCACTCGACTTCTGTTTGATTGAAAAAATACGTTTTCTGAAAATCTACAAAAATTATCTGTTTTTACAAATGATCAAGTGAAAAACTCACGTCAGTCAGATTTTTGGGAGTTTCTTTAACTGGATGCAACAGCTACTGAAGTTTTATTAAACTGGAGGCAAAATGGCTTCAATATCCACAATTTTAATATTAATGAATGCAGTGGAGTCATAATCTAAATAGATCTGGACACTCTTTCTGTCTAATTGATCATTTTAACAACAATCAGATTTTATCCAGTGAGTGCTTCTCATTCACCTGTTCACACACATAACGATGGCAGCTTCAATCCATGAAACCGAGCCGGTGATGAACATTTATATAAATCTGAATATCCACACATGGAAGAATCAGTACTTAAGCACATTTACATGTTTCCCCTTTGCTGCTCTTACAGGACAAACTGGGATCGTTAATCTTATTCAATCTCATTTTTCATGCAGTTGATTTCAGGGCTAACAAACAAAAAGTTTTCTCCTCTTCTGCCGACAAGATTTCAACACATAAAACCAGATGATACGAGACACACAGAATTCACAGCTCATCGTTAGCAGGTAGCTGCTCTTCTTGGCTTTCATCCACGAGGCTTCCTCATTTCTAACTAACTGGTGGGAAGTTCCAGGAATTTATTTCCACTCCCAAATTCACATGATGTGTGAACGGTTGTGCAACTGCCAGGTGAACGATGACTCAAGATGTTAATGAAGCTGAAACTGTCTGGAAGGATCTCGAGACCGCATCGTAGGTATCCGGTGAGTGGTTTCGTCTGCCGCCGCCTCCTCACTTCAGAGACGTTGCTCCAGTTCAACAGCGCCGGCTCTCGAGTCTTCCAGAATGTGGAAATAGTTCCCGTCGTTTAGGAACGTTTGTTTAGTCTCCCAGTGTTTTACTGTGTAGTTTACCTAAACAGGTAATTCCTCTTTAACTTATTATGGTGTTCTACAGTGGAGCACGAGATCACGGTTAATGCTGTAACTAGATTTAGCGATAATGTACAGTAGTGGTGCACGATATTAAAGTTTCTGGCCGATACCGATATCCGATAGTAAGATTTTTGATATCGCCGATAACTGATATTACCGATATTCAAATATATCCATATCAGCCCGTATCAAACTAGACCACATAGACGAAGGCGCTGATGTTAGACAGTCATCGGTTTTTCACATCGGCTAAATTTGTTCATCTGACTGATACCGATATATTGGGGAAAAACCCTGATATCGGCTGATACCGATGCGGTCACTGATATATCGTGCATCACTTATATACTGTATTTATGTAGCGCTGCTGCTTTAATCAACATCTGTAGCTGCTGTTGTCTGTAATTTACAACAACATCTTCTTTTTATAAACGGTCCATTACAGATTATTACCGTAAATACGAGTCTCTATGATGCAGAATCAAGAAGTCTGTGTAACATTTAAACATTTCATGCACCACTAAAACAATAAAAGATAAGTTACAGTTTTGTGCACTTTTATTCAAAGGCAGCAATTCATGACTAAATGTAATAAATAATTTTTAAGAACCAAGGGAACATAATATTAATATATTATTACTAGCTGCCTAAATCAAGTTAAAATGATTATTGTTCATATGATACGGTCAGTTTTAACCATCATTCTTGTTTCTGAATGCACAAAAAACATCAGATTTAACCATATTAAGGGAACACCACCGTTACAATTTGCTGCATTTTTACAGGAACATCAATCTGGCCTTTTATTATACAAAGATAGAAGATAAACACTTCTGAATTTAGCTGTTATATGCACAAGGGCTTAAGACCTGAGTGACAATAATCATCTGTCTAAAATGAATGCAGTGCATTTTGGATCAAAAAGGGTGTGTTAAAAGTCAACTTTATTGTCAGTTCTGCTCTATACAGGAAATTGAAATGGCGTTTCTCTCAGACCCTGGTGCAAACATGCAAAGCACAGAGGGAAAAAAATAAACGACAAAGACACTAAGAAACAAGACATTAAAGTAAAATAACTGCCTGGCTGGTGTGCAAGTAGACAAATGCTTACAGACGACGAGTAGAAAAGGTATTTACAGATGTGAGAAGCTGTAATTTGTGCAAAAAATATCAAAAATCACAGACAGTGACCAAAGAGTAAAAACATCTGGGGGTGAATCAAATTACTAAAAGTAAAACAGACGCAAATGAACAAGAGGGTATGGATATCATCCATAGTGTACAGATGCAGACTGATGAAGGTGCAAAAGAAAAGCGATGTGACGCAGGTTGGACAGAAGACGACTGATCACATGGATCAGCTGTTATAGCCCGGAGGGGAAGGATGAACTACTGCACGACCTCCTGTATCAGCTCGTTTCCTATTGGTGTTGGCCGCAAGACAGTAAAAAAAAAAAAAAGGGCATCACAAGGTTAAATTCAGGAGATTATGTTCTCTAAAACTCCTTTATAGCGTTTTAGATTAAAAAGCTGATTATCTCGCTCTGCAAAAACAACCGTCCCCTTATTCTGTAGACATCAGCTGCTCTGCTGAGCGTCCCAGTGGAAATAATCACTAGAAAAACAAAGCAGCACCAATAAAACCCCGTGAAAGAGGGACTTCAAAACCAGCTAACAGCTAGAAGTTTGCACGATTTGCAGCAGAAGTCGCGGCGCTTGAATGATGACACCAACACGATTCTGACTGTCCAGAGGAAAAAGGTGGTTTTGGAGACAGACAGACAGGCTGGCTGCAACCTGACGCAGAATATTATGTTCCTTTTGCTTTTGACAGGAAACTGCAGCATTGTTTAGCTGCAGAAGTGATCCGTCAAGGAGGAGGAATGGGACCAATACGGGGCACGAAGAGGGAAACAGTAGGAGATATGGAAAGAATTTGTTTTGATGACAGCGGGGACAGTGACCATCGAGCCGTGAACTAGAGTAACCTGAGCGCAGAGAGAAAGGAAAGACGACGAGGAAAAGGGAAGGACAGAGGAGGAGGAGAGAGGATTTAGAAAAAGGAAAGGAGGAGTCTTCCCAGGATGAGATGGCTGGGACAGGAAACAGAGAGTTTCTATCTTTGTGAGGACCGGTTTAAAAGAGTTTCACACCTCGAGAGGACATTTTTCACAGCTTCACACAATTACTGAGGGTTCAGACGTGACGGTGGGCTCCAGGGTTTGAGTAAAGGTTGGAATTAACCGCGATGGTTAAAGTGTAAGGGAACAGCAAATGTATTATGTCAGAGAGTGTGAGACAACGGGACAAACATACCGAGGCCACGTGGGAACTGCAGAGCTCAGACTCTTAGTTTGACACAGTGGACGTGTCGGCATTTCAAACTGTCAGTTTGTGTCCACACTGGAAAAAAAAAATCCCAAATTAAATCAAATTCTCCACAACTGGAAGGCCAAAATGAACAACTTTAGGCTCAACGGAAAAGAAAAAAAAACCTAAAATACATGAAGTCTCTTTGTCCTGATCACCAGGCAGGAGTCAGATTCAAGAAAACAAACCAGAAACCAACGTTTTTACATCTCAGAACTGTAACTGACTGCTAACAACAAACAATGAGCCAG
>NW_007578876.1:66864-68653 GCF_000690725.1 Stegastes partitus
GACTCTCTGACCAGCTTCAGCAGCATCTTCATGAGGTCTTTAGCTTTGGTTCTGGGGTTGATATGCACATTTCAACCAGAACACTTCATCTCTGGGACACAGAATCGTCTCCTTCCTGAGCGCTTTGATGGCTGGACATTCCCATGGTGGTTATAGTTGTACCCAAGGATGAACCAGACTGGTGGAGGTCCACAGTTCTCTTCCTGATATCTCGGCTGATTTCTTTAGATTTTCCACATTGTCACCAAAGGAAGCAGCGTGTTTGAGGTGTGCCTCTAATTAACTCAGATGTTGTCAGTTAACCAATCAAAAGCTTCCAAAGCCATGACATCATCATCTGAGCTTCCCCAAATAGTTTGAAGGGATCTTAGTGGATAGAAACTTCTGACTACTGCTACTTCTCCTTATTCTGGCGTTTAGCAAATAGAACTAATGTTGGTAATCCTAACTGACCTGAAACAGGAAAAGTTTAGTCTGACTTAATGTCAGACACAAAGAAAGAAAAGGTCTTTTCATACAGTGAATGTGAACATCTGGTTTCAACAGCAGTGATCTGAGAACACAGACCTCCAGGGTGCAAAGGTTTGATTCCATGATTGCGACATTTAAATGAGCTGAACTTGGTGTGAAATCGTGAAACTCGCTGGTTTGAGTGTCAGCGTCGGTGCACCTGTGACCAAAACAGACTGACGAGTATCTGCAGCAGATGAGAAGCAGCAGCACACATGCAGTCACACGTGCAGCCACAGATACAGAACTGCGCGTCGCGGATCCATAGGAGCACACACAGCACAAGCATGCGTCGACCACAAAGCCTCCTGTCACATGTTGAGCAGGCACATACCAGCACGGTGATGTCAGTTTGTTCATCTCGACCTCACACTGCTGCTCTATTCATCACGGGCCGAGCAGCTGAAGGCCACAGCCAACACTGGCGAGCCTCTCCTCCGTCAGCGTCTCTCAGGAATCATTTGTTCTCTGCACGTTCTGACGTCACGAGAGGTTCTGCACGACCGAAGCTGTGTGTTTCTCGTAGGATTAGTTTGAAATGCAAAAGTTGCAAGATCGGTAGGAAAAGAAAGGATGAGGTTTGTTCTCATTGGAGGTTTTCTTCCTGAAACACATAAATTAGGGATATTAAAGTGTTTGTACACCAACAGCAGCAAAAAATGAACCAAACCTGTTTTAATTGTTTCATCATCCAAACAAAAAGAAGCAGATCTGACCAGAAATCGTGCCTCTTACACTTTATTCCACACAGGCTGGTTCCTTTGATGGATCATTAATCTGCTCAGGGAGTCGACGTTTTAAGACTTTACAGCTGCGTTTTTAATCAAGCTTAAATGGTTTACGATTTTACAGAAAAGCACCTGATATGCGGCACGCCGGAGCAGACACCCGGGTTTGTTGATGTCCACTACATGCAAATGTGACATTGCATCGTGTGCGTATTATTCGTTGTTGCAGACAGACTGTTCTGAAGTCACAACTTTGCTTAATTATTGCAGATTTAAAAAAAAAAAAAAACAAAAAAAACGAGCTGATGTTTACGGAAACGTGCTTCACTCAGTTAGAAATTAATTTGCTACAGCCCACCAGGGGAGCTTTGCTGAGGCATCCAGCCGGCAGAACCCTGGCTCGCTTTCACGTTTTCTGCTCTCAGGGTTTTCCTACAGCAGGGGTGTCCAATCCTGGTCCTGGAGGGCCACAGTCCTGCATGTTTTAGATGTTTCCTTCTTCCAACACACCTGATTCAAATGATCAGCTCATCATCAAGCTCTGCAGAAGC
>NW_007578876.1:68965-108109 GCF_000690725.1 Stegastes partitus
TCAAACCTCAGGATGATGACAATAGCTTCCTATCAGACTCACTCTCATCACTAAGCAGATAAAAGGTTCAGTTTGACATCAAATAATCAGGATCGTTATCAGGCTTCTGCAGAGCTTGATGTTGAGCTGATTGAATTGAATCTGTTTCAGCCTGTAAGAGTGGAACTGAAGGAAAATCCTACATTCTTCATGTATTTTTCATATATTTGCTTCATGTATTTTTGTCAATAATTATTTTTTTATAAATATTTCTCAGTCTACTTTGATAAATTATGATTTGTTGCAGGTTCTTTTCTAGTATGTGACCTTCTAATTTGATTAAATGTGAACTCCTATGACTATAACATGGATATAAACTCAGAAGATCAAACCATCACTTGAGTAAAACTGCTTTTTTTATTTTAAATTCCTCCTGCCAGTGATGAATCTGCTTTCTACAAGTTCGAGTCTCTTTAACGTCAGACTGGATGAGGGATTTACAGTAATCGCGTCGGCTGACACGACACATTTAAGGTCGTCTCCGGCGATATGAACGTCCCGATAAAGCAGCAAACACAACCCAGTGACAGTCCTGTTCTGCTTTATCTGCTGGCCTGTTACGTTCAGCACACACAGTTCCTGCAGGATGATTTAGGAAAAAAGAAAAAAAGCCCAAAGAGCTGAGACAAACGAAAACTATTGTGCAGATATTAGCAAATTTTGCTGCAGGGGTTGGAAAGGCAGTTATGTCCAAATATTATCAGCTTGACTGTCCTGACAGAATAAGACAATGACAGAAGAGAAGAAATCAGAGGCAGGAATTTGTATTTGGGTCTCATACAGACGCTGTTATCTGAAGCAGCTGACAACAAGTAGCTCACAGAGACAGACAGGCTGGAGACCGAGGGCGCCGGAGAGAGACAACTACCGCAGGAAAACAATGTGTGCTTCGTTTTCTGTTTGACGGCATGAGTTGCTTAATTGTTTCTGAGCAAAGAAGCTCTTTAATAGTAATTGCGAGGGGCCTGTGGGTGGAATAAATCTCCTTCACTCCCTTTAACCTCTGTGTCCTCCTCTTATAAAAGTGCAGAACTTGTTTTTCTCCATTTATGAACTTCCAGGATGACGAGACATTCAGGCAGCAGACTGGAGAGACACAACACATCCCTCTGGATGGAGGCTCAAGGTTCAGCGCAGATCTCAACATCCTGGTTCACACACTGCGCCGCCACAAGTGCAAACCGCAGCACTGCAGCGCTCAATCTCCAAATCCTGGCCGAAGTCCTCGTCTAAGAGGATCAGGTCTTCTATATATACACTCGCCGCAGGTAGCTTCTCTAAACGGGCAGCTAAGCAGATTACCGATCAAGATACAGTGAAGACACGAGTCGGCGTTTGAGGGAAGTCTGGGCAAACACCTGAATGACCGAAGTCCACATGACAAGGTCCGTGTCACCTCCAGATGTCAACCTGCTCAATCAGTGTCTTTGTTTAAACTGCTTCTGAGGACATATTTTTACAAACTTGCTATTGTGACCTATTTTGATCATCTTATAGATTTTTTAAAATTGTATTATTGTACCCTTTATCTACAGTCGTCCTCAGATGTTTTCATATCCTCCCATTAAAGAAGGAAAAAACTGTTGAACTAAGTTGAAATTGGCAAAAGTAGTAATAAATAAAAAATGAATGAACATCATGACATTGCTTTTGGATTGTGGTTCAACAGGAATATTTTTTAAACAACAAGCAAACAAGCATGATGGGACCATGAACTAATATTCTGTTGAACAACCCTTTGAGCCAATCAGGTGTTTCCTGTAACTCTCAGTCAGACTTCTGCACCTGTTGACAGGTGTTTGGATTTCACTGCTCATCAGCAAAGTGCTCTAATTTGACAGTATTGTTTGTTTTTTAAAATTATTCTTTTCAACCACAATTGAAAAGCAATGTTTTATTTCACTAAATTATAATTTAGCAAATTTTTATTTATTACTTTTTTCAGTTTCTTGTTATTTGAGTGATTATTGTGAATTTTGCCTTTTCTTTAATGGAAGAGGATGAATACATTTGAGGACCACTGTACATATTTAGTTATTTTTTTACTTTTAAAGCCATTTTATTTCCCTTGCTCTTTCCCTTACTTGGATGTGGCATTTTTGGTTCTTTTATTATTCTATCTGCTGTTGTATTGATTCAGTTTATGTTTAACTCTAGTTTTCCAACTTGTGCATCTCTGGCCTTCTTTTCTTTTTACTCTAAACTCTGTTTTAATAAACAAAGGTGTTACTTTTATATTTGGATTAGGGATGCACGATATATCTGCGACCACATCAGTATCGGCCGATATTAGTGTTTTTCCCATATGTCGGTATTGGTCTGACGAACAAATTTAGCCGATGATCGTCTAACATCAGCGCCTTCGTCTCTACGTTTGATATCGCTGCTATTTCACAGATGTTTTTACTTAAATGGTCCTGGACTTAAATATGTTTTACTTTTGTTATGTAATAAAGAAGACTATGTGGTCTAATCTGGCTTCTTTTGAATAGTTCTCACCTTCTCACAGTGCTTACTCATTCTTCAGTGTGAACAAAATTAAATATCTGTAATATCGGTTATCGGCGATATCACAAATCTTAATATCGGTATCGGCCAGAAATTTTAATATCGTGCATCACTAATTTGGATCATTGATTCTCAGAGCATCTCACCCTGAACTCTTGTGTGTTTTTCCACTTTGCAGCTTTACAATCTTTTACCCAAACACGAGTCGTGCATCTGATATTTTGTCCCGTTCATGACAAACAACAGCTGCGTCGAAGGTCAAACGTTTCTGCAACACGCAGCGCTGCAGCCGAGCGAGCGCATGTGTGTTTGTGCCTGCGATAGGAAACCTTTGAGGTACGGGATGAATAGTTTGTCTTCCTGGAGCCAGCGTTTGCAGGATGGGTGGGCAGCGGGAAGTGAGTCACCAGAGGATCGCAGTCAACCAGGAAACGGGCTGCGTGCCGCCGAGGTGCTGATCCAAATCCACAGAGGGCGAGCCAGTTCAGGCGCTCGGGCCTAAATATATCAAGGAACAATGTCGGACAGAGAAACACGCCTGCTCCAGAGTGATGCCTTTAGGATTCTGGGTTAAAGGGCGTTTTCAAATATACCATTATTTAACTGAAGACAGAACCAGGAGAAGACATGACCGCAGCCTCAACCGGGTTTCACTTGACCCCGCCCGTCTGGTTCTCTAAGCAGCTTAAAATAAGCATCAGTGGTTCTGAGAGTCAAATTCAAGCTGCATATTTCAGATGACGAGGTTACAGAATCAAACGCTTTTGACAGACGTGGGAGCTTTCAGAGCAAGACTTTACAGGCTTACGTTTGGCTGCCGTAAGAGATCCAGAAAAGGTTCATTTATTCTGATTTAATTAACCAAAAAGGCAGAAATCACACGACTGGACTGAGGTAATAAACACACAGCAAAAAGAGTTAACTGGTTGATCATGTGTCAACTTTATTTAAATACTTACAGCCTCACCTACAGTGTACAGTTAGAAAACTCCACTCCTCCAAAGACAGGAAGGTCAAATTTACATAGTGAGAAAAAAAAAAAAAAACTTAAAACAAATTTACAAAACAACAAAGCCAGTAAAGGAAAGAACAAAACTGTTCACGCTCGCCACGGCCGGCGCCCTGTCGGGCTGCGTGACGGGCCGGCAGCAGGGAGCAAATAGTGAATTCTTTGTTAGTCTGAATCTTCATACACAAAACCAAAAGAAGCCTCCTCTCTCTCTCCCTCTCTCTGTCCTCACACGACTACAGCCTGCCTTCGTCCCACTGAGGTGAGTGGTATTCACATGTTTCCTGACGTACAAAATTACTCGGTTCAAAAATGACAAGTGAGGAAGTATATTTACCCAAGTATAAAAAAATAAATTAAAATGATCAACATTTATACACAAGACGGCCGACGACGATCCTGAGAGCTGTTGTACAATCTTAACCTTCCGGAAGTCGAAAAACCTCCGAAAAACTTCCGCGACTGTGATCCCCCTTCCCCCCTTCCCACCCGGCCCACGACCTTTGCAGATTCTCGAACAAACCGCGGCGATGAAACCGCATCGGACAGAACGACCGCTTCCCCTCGACCCCCCGATTCAGACGCTGCGCTCGCTCCAGCTGCTAACGGGGAGGGAGGCTCGTGTAAATCCACAGCAACAGAACATTTCCACCAGAAGGACGAACATTTCTACTGTAAGCCTGAAACAGAAAAAAACTTTTGCGTGTGTTTTGAACGACATGGTTCTAACTCAGAGGGACGCCCCTGCACAGATGGGTTCACACGCTGACTGAGTATTAGGTCCGAGGGTAGTCTATGATTGTCACAGTGCCACCAAAACGCTTGAAGCTTGATGCAGCAAAATGATCCTAATCCTTCCAACCTCTGCTCTCACGAATCTGCAGTCGTGCTCGATAGGATTCTTTTCATTCTTTACAAAGCAGTTAATAAAACAAAACAACTAAAAGCAAGACGATGGCTTTTAAATCGGTCAATCAAAGCGTCCAATTCTGATCAAGATGGACAAAAAAAACCAAAACAATCGCTAATAACAGGTTCGACTTTTGGGCAGCAAGAACAATCTCGCCAGACGTCCCTGCAACGCCGCCGATGTTTTGACTAAAACGCCTCCCGACAAGGACGCGACGCTTCCGTCATCCATCTGAGCAGCTGCGTCTGCTCTTTATCTCCTCATCCTTTACAGAAACTTCCATTCACGAGCTGGACGCTCTCCACTTTCGGCAAACCGATAAAACAAAATGTTCAAAAGTCTTTTCTCCTCGTAGTAACAAGAACTACCAAAGGCAAAACTTGTGTAAATGTGGGGAGGGGAACAGGGGAACAACAGTGGTGTAGTGGTTACAGAGGCAGAACTTAAAGGGTCACTGCCCGAAACAGTGAAGTCACCTGTTTTGGAAAAGCGCTAAATACCTGAAATGGAACTGTATAGGAGCAGCAGGATGAGCTACAGACATTAAAAAATACAAGCCTCAGAGAACAACAAGCCGACAGTGCAAAGAAGTAGAAAAATAAATACTAAAAAAAAAAAAAAAAATCAAGCAGAATATAGATTTATATTCAGATATTTGCAACTGTTCCTGCAGAAAACATGATGTGGACCAGAACAAAATGTACGCTTCTGTTAGAGAAAGCTAAAAAAAAAAGGTTGTAAAGGAAATGCAGAGAACACCAAGGCAGTGATATATATCTGTTTCTGACGGGTGGAGTCGCCTCAGTGCTGATGTGATCACAGAAAACACCACGGATGAGCAATATATTCTGTCGGGAAATCGTCCGATAAATAAAAACCCCACCTTTTCGTTTGCTGCGCTGCCCAGCTGTTAGCTACCCAAAAGTATACACGAGCACGTCAAACGGTTTAAAGGTGAAAAGACTTAGAAAGAAAAATAAAATTAAAAAATGAGGAACTGAAGAGAAAAAAAAAAGACGTGAAGTTAAAATGTTCATTCCATATAAACGTGTATTGTTGCGGTCTGAATAATTGTTTTCACCAAAGCACTGAGATGAAGAGAATACATCTATTTATACATCAATAAGTCTGTTTAAAATAGAGATTTAACTTTAAACCCTTCCCATTACCCCAGAGTCTGTTATAGAATCTGCATCTCCAACACTGTGGTAAAGTGTGTGTGTGTGTGTGTGTGTCGTGTGTTTTGTTCACAAAGGTTTCGTCTTAACCAGTCTTTCAGGCAGTCGCCGTGCTGCTCGTTTCTGTTTTTCGCCGATCTGTTCAGCGTCCAAGAAAACATTAAAACATCCCAAAGCACATCCTGGGCCTCAGCGCTCCAGGGTCGGTGTCACTGGCAGAAGGGCGAAGCCGTCGGGTCAAAGCCTTTGAAAACGTCCTTCAGTGAGGCGTTGTCCTGCTCCGCGGCCGCCTGGTCAGACTGCGCCGGGCTGTTCCCTCCGAACGGGCTGCTTGTCCCGCCGGGTTTGGCGGCCTGCTTCACCACGCCGAACAGAGAGGACACCGGCAGGTTGTGGACGCCTGCGGGCCCCTGATCTCCGGCGGCTCCGGGAGCCCCCTGACCTCCAGTCGCGGCCGCCCCGGCTGCGGCCGAACCCCCCTGGGCTGTGGAGTTAGGCGAGGGGGCAGGCTTGGGTCGGGGCCTGTTGTAGCTGTTGTATCGATCGGTTCCTTGCTCTCCGCTTTTCTCTGGTTCCGGTTGGTCCAACGCAGACTTCCGAACAAACAGGGGCTCCTTGGACTTGGGTTTACTGGTCGTGGGTTCACTGGGTTTGGACTCTGTGCTGGTGGCCGAGTTGGGGGAGTTGTTCGAGCCACTGCTGGCACTGGGGCTGCCTGGTTTGTTAGTCCGTGGGTCATACAGACTGATGCCGCTCAGCACACTGGCTCCCCCTGGTGCCCCGGCCCCCACACTGCGCCCTGCCCCACCTGAGGAGAGCAGTCGCGGGTCGTAAGGGGCAATACGAGGTGGAGAGGAGCCAGATGTTGTCGCCGGAGATGTAGAGGGGAGAGCAGGAGGCGCGGGTTCTGACGGCTGCTTCAGTGCTGACTTCTGTGGCTGCAGACGGGGGTCTGCGAGGGCTTTGCGGGCCACACGGGGGTCAACGGGCTTGTCTACAGGTGCAGGAGGCATGGGGGGAGGTGGACCAATCAGTGACATAGGTGCAGCAGGGGTGCTTAAGTGAGGGGGGGAGGCGGTCTGGGACGAGCCGGAGTTAACAGTTTTGAGGATACGAGAGAGGAGCTCAAAGTCTGGGAGGGAAGAGGCTGAGGAGGAGGGAGCAGGAGGGTCCATGGAGGGAGGAGGCTGTATGGGAGGAGGCTGCGAGTGAGGGAGTGACGTGTGGAGCTGCTGCTGAGCCCGAGACAGACGTGGTTCTAGAGAGGACACAGGTGGAATGCCCGGTGGGAGCGGAAGGAGGTCCTGCTTGGGGAGCGGGAGCGGGAGAAGGTCTTCAGGTGACCAGGTGATGGTTTTATAAAAGGCCGGCATGTGGAGAACAATGTCCTTCTTGATGTGGCTGAACTGCTGCAGCTGGGTGCGTGGGTCTCTCAGAGCCATACCCATGAGGGGGTCCAGAGGAATCGGTACGGGTTTGTCCCGTAGAACCCGCTCCGTCTCCTCCTCATCAGCTGCTGGGGTTGTAAGCGGCGGGGGTTTGTAGACCAGAGGAGGCTCTGGTTTAGAAGCAGCAGGCGAGTGGGAAGCGGATCCTGCTGAGGCAGCAGCGGCTAGCCTAGCCAGCCTGGGATCTGCAGGCGGTCCGGAGGAAGAAGCAGTGTGGGAGGGGTCGGAGATTTGTGAGGACTCAGCAGCACGAGCCAGACGGGGGTCCCGAACCAAGCGAGGGTCTGCCGGACGGGCCGGAGGGACGGCTGGGGAGGCCTTTTGGAGACGTGGGTCGCTCGGAAGGCCGTCGGGTTTCTGAGGAGCCTGTGTCTGCTGACGGAGCGTCTTCAAGATGGAAGTCACACTACCACCACCATCCTCATCCTCACTGGAGTACCAGTTTCCTGAGTCACCTGAGGAAAGAACACATTTGACATCGGATTCAGTTTGAAGGAATCTGTCATGTTTGAGGTTTCTGCTGACTGTAGAAACATTAGAGAGTGGAAAACCTTTGTCACGCTGTAAAACTGTTTATGTAAATGCATGAAGCCTGTAACATAATATTAAATGAATCTGAAGAAACTACCAATAATAACAGATGTTTATTCACATTCACAGGTGAATTTCACCCTTTAGAGATGCAGCTCTTCCAACAAAAATAGCAGCTTGTAAAGATGACAGAGGGGAGTGATGCACACATTTAAACTAAACATGTTCCCTGAAAGCTGGTCTACTTCTTTAAACGTGTTGTCATGAATCTACTGTCTATAATACAGATCATGCATTAAATATACAGTGGGTTTCAAGATTTGTATGAAAAGAAAATTCTAAAAAATGGCAAAACAATTCAGTATTTCAAGGACTACTTTGTACACAGAGATGCAGATACTTGTCCTGTACCTTCAGTGTCTTTGCTCTTCTCGGCGCCTCCCTCGGCCATCCTGCGAGCTCGTTCCTCTTCCTCCTGCTGCTTCTGTTGGATCCTCATGAACAGGACACGCTGCGCCGGAGGCAGAAAGTCTGGCACAGAGATCCCTCCCTGACCGGCCGAGGCTCCGTTGGCAGAACCTTCTTGGCCGCCGGACTGATTTCCAAACTTCCCTGCTCCTGCTCTCTCGTCCATGCCGGAAAATCCCTGGTAGTTGTCACCTGAGAGGGAACAGTGAATTTACTCATTAGTTCAGAAACATGTGCACCACGAAGCTAGCTGCCCGGATGCAAAACTGGTGCAGCTTTGAATAATGTGATTCTGAAATTCACTCTCACCTTCTTGCACCACTCCCTCCATCTTCATTCCCTCCTGCTGATTGTAGAAGTTATTGAAGAAGTTTCCTCCTCCCTGAGGGGGACCTGGAGGCATAGCACCTCCGTGTGGGGGGCCTTCGCCGGGGGCAAAGCCTCCCATCATGGGTGGAGGGGGGCCGAGGTTGGGGCCCATGTTCTGCATGTCGGGGGGCATCATGCCTGGAGGGGCGGGGAAGCGGGGTGGGATGGCTCCTGGGGGGCCTTGGGGTCCAGGTGGTGCGGTCTGAGCCTGGCTGCCACTGGGCGGCTGGCTGCTGAGTCAAAGGGGGAAGGAGGTGTTAGAAGGTACAGGATAGATCTCAGAGTAAATATGCAGGGAAAAGTGAGTTACGTCTTGTTCTCTCTGCTTTGTCTGCATCTCCTACATATGCTGTGTCTACAGGACAAACTAAAGAGAGGTCTGTGGCCTAAACCACACCAGGACAGGGTCTATTACATAACGGTGGGGGATACATTAACGTGAACACTGTACTGAAATTCTAAAGTAATAAAACACTTGACAGACACTTAAAAGACACTTCTATCTGCTGTGAATCTAAGCTGAGTGGAATCTAACAAATGTTCAGAGCTTTCTTTCATGTCTACGGGTGGAAGCATTCAGGTCTTGGGTTCCTTTCTACACCTGAGGACTTAAATTTAACTTGATCCCAGTCTACATACCAATATGTTATACACGTGGGAACATTTTATTCTTAATGTACGACCTCTTACCTAACTGCTAGCTTCTGAGCCAGCTGTCCTGTCGGCTGAACTTTAATCTCAAACAGCGAGGGGATCTTCTTCCCCATGCAAACTCCTCCTCCACCACCAGGAGGCGGAGGACCCATGTGGGGCGGAGGGCCGCTGGGATTCGGGGGACCGCCTTGGAAGGGAGCTCCATCGGGACCGTGGACAGGTGGAAGAGCACAGGGGTTCGGCCCAGGAATAGGCCCGGGTCCTGGCGGGCCTTTGCCAGGCATTGGCCCCTGATTAGGTCCAGGAAGACCACCGAAGTCACCAGGTGGAGGCCCGCCGAAATCCACAGGCCCCGTGTTGGCGTCTACAGGAACAGGCCGAGGAGGAGTGGGGAGGAGGCCAACTCCAGGAGGGGGCTTCGGGAGAGGGTTGATCCCCTGCTTCTTCAGCTCCTCCACCTCCTTCTCATCTTCAGCTCCAGCCTCTGCATCCTCTGCCAACATCTAGAAAACAAGGCCACAGAAAAATCCACTGCTCAGTGAACCTGAACTGGAGAGAAACAGTTACAGCCTGCCATCCGTAGACATGTAAATACCATAAACACATACATCTCTTAAAAACATAGTTTCGCAGAACTTTTCATTATTTCTACAGAAAATCGATGAGTGAGTTTGAGGATCCCACCTTGTTGAGCAGCTCCTGAGTGTCATCGTTCAGGTCTTCGTGGGAGAACATGCACTCGTCGCCGTTGACACATTTGCCCGTGGTGTGGAACAGCTTACAGGGGAATTCACGTAGCAGCTGAGTCAAGGAGGAACACTCGCAAGAAGGTTCATGCAAACCTGTCAATTCTGTATCTTCATACTAGTCAGACACAGACAACCTAAATCTGACGGCACAACGAGGAACTCATCAACATCCCCAGAGTTCTCTGAGTAATAAAGAGGCTCTCCGTGTGGTCTGCAGTAAAGGATATCATGCATGTAGGGACAGTGGTCAGCTCGGGCGCAGAATCCAGTGATGTAGAACTTGCACAGCTCCTTCTTCTTTGGCAGCTCGATGTCGTGGCTGAAGTTGCAGTGGTCCCCCTGGTGGTTGAAGAAGGACATAATGAAATCTGATCATCTGTTGACCAGGGAGGCTAAAATAACCAATATGTCCAATGCTTTCTGCTGTCTGCTATCAAACTCTAGCCTCATTCATCGTATTTATATTTTGCTGTAGTTTACTGGTGCCAAACTTCAAAGTGTTTGAGTTTAATCATGTATCGGACCATGCAGGGGGAGACAGTGAGCTGAGGATAATGAGGCCTAACAGATGTTTTAACATCGTGAGGTTGCAAACTTCAAACTCTGTGAAAAAGCTTTGTGACACAACATGCTTAAAATATACTCTTTACTTCTATTCAACATGGGCACTTTAGAAAAGCAGCTGAAATGTATATATGTAGTGTAGGAGCAATAAAAAATGCAAAAATAAGCACACAACTTCCAACATGAATCAATGCAAACTGTGATTTCAAGCCCGAACATGAACATCTGTGTCATCTCACCCAGGTGCATCTCCCTTCGATGTAGTACTTGCAGATGGCCTTTCCTTTCTTATCCTGGTGCTTTTCATTCTGATTCCTCCTCCCTGGTCCGTCACCTCCGATGCCATCCTGAATGACACATAACCAGCAGACACACATGAGCGTTAACCGAGTTTGGGTTGTCTAATTGGTTTTAGCGTCAGGCTGTACAATTACAGAAGTTTTACCCCGTTGTCCATGTCTCCATTGTTGTCGTCATCGTTCCCCATGTCTCCTCTTCCTCTGCCTCTGTTTCGACCCTTTCCTCCTCTGAGCATACCCCGTCCTCCTTTGCCTCTGCCTCGCCCGCGGCCTCCTTTACCTCCTGGTGCAGAAATGAACACACGGCATGGGTGAAATGTTGGCCCAGTAAAAGTTTACAGACGTTTTCTCAAGAAGAGATGAACGACAAACCTCTGCCTCTGTCTTTGGACTTCTTGTACTGATTGAGCTCCTTGGAGTAGTCGTCGTAGTCATCGTCGCCCATGTTGTCGTAGTCGTCTTCAACGTACTGGAAGAAGAGTCGCTTAATGAGTGCCACTGATTCGACAGCTTGAAAACAAAGGTTTAATGCGGCTCATCTGAATGAATTACAAAAATATGCAAAAGAAATAAATATTCTAAAAAAAATAGGGTGTTCTGGTTAGATTCTGTGGTGTAGAAAAGGTTTTTAAATCAAGACATCTAAAGTGATTGTGCACCCTTAGTTGGGTTTATCCTCAGAAACAAGACCACATCAAGTGATGAAAATAAATGAATGCATTCAGATTATTATTCCATTAACAGGAAAATAATCACTTTTCCTACAAAGACCACCAACGAGCTTGATTTGTCAGACTACCTACAGCTACTACAGATGTTGCATGTTTGTCTAGCCCAGAATAAACCGCTTTCTAACGCAGCAACAAAGGAAATCACTGCTCCAAAGGGGGTGTTTGTTTACTGGAATGCTTCCATGTAAAATAGACACAAAACACAGCAAACAAAGGAGAAAAACAAGTCGTTTCCTAGACTTTGACCAACGCAAACAAGACGCCGAGCTTCATCTGGAGAGCTGAACCTCACCTCCATCTCGTCTCCGTAACCGTCTCCGTCATCGTTGTCTCCTCCCATCTTTCCTCCCCCGCCGCCGCGGCCTCCTCCTCTTCCTCGGCCTCCTCCTCTTCCTCTCCTCCCTCCCCTCATCCCTCCACGGCCTCGCTGGCCCTTCATGCGACCTTTGGCTCCTGCAGAGCCACAGAGACAAAGGGAGAAATGAAACAAGAGCGATCCACGGAGGCAGCAGAGACGCTCGGTGACTTATCTGTGGAATTTGGACGGATAAGAGAACTTCACCGCAAGTGTGCAAATGAAACTGTGTCGTCAGCACACGGTGGTAAATCTGCAGCAAACGTTTGCAGCACAGTGGCACATTGTGTGAAAACTCACTTTTAATAATGTTGATGATCGTTTTCACCAGGTTTAGATGTACTTCTGCCATCTGATGTACCTCTTTTTGTTAACTTTTTTTTTTCCTCACTAAAAACCGGATCAAATCTCATCGAAACAAATCCACACAGCAGAATATGCAGCCTGTGTTTCTATGTCAGTTTCATCCAAACCGCCGTGGACCCACCTCTCCCACCGCGGCCGCCTCCCTCCTTGGCCTTGCGGTACTGGTTGAGCTCCTTGGTGAAGTCGTCGTAGTCTTCGTCGACCATATCCTCGTCTTCCTCTCCCTCGTAGTTGTCTTCCTCATAGTCATCGTAACCTCCGTAGCTCTGTTTGTCCATCTTCATGTAGCCCTTCTTTGAGCCACCGTAGCCCCCATGAGACTAGAGACACATCAAATATGAATGAACTATTTTCACAGAGTGTTTGAGTCACATAGAACTGTCGAGGTTTAATGTAAACGTGGGGGATGTTTGCTCCTCAGACTTACAGGTGGGGGGTACTGGGGACTGTATTCTCTGTACTTCCTCTTCTCACTGGGACTGTAGTCAGAGTCATCACTGAAGTCTGAGTGGTCATCATCTGAGGATGCGTGACGCTGGAAGAGAAACCATCAAGCGTGAGATGTTTTTTCAGATAAAGACAGAAGGATGCAGACGATTTAGCTCTGCATCGTCCGGACGAGTCTTACTTTATGTTTCGATTTGCGCTTCTTCTTGGACCTCCTCTTTTCCCGCTCCCGCTCCCTCTCTTTCTTCCGCTTCCTCTTGCGACGGTGGGACCTCTCGTCGTCCGACTCGCTGCTGGCGTGGCGCTCTCGACTTCGCCGAGGCCTCTCCACCGCCCCGTCTCCTCCCGCTTCGCCTCCTCCGCCGGCGTCGTCGCCCCCTTCTCCTCCTCCTGCTCCTGCTGCAGACACACCTCCACCCATTTCCTCAGCCTCAACATCTCCCCCGTCATCTTCCAGCTCGCCCTCCTCCAGCTCTCCATCTTCTGGCCTGTGTATGAAAACAAATGGAGGGAGGTTATACATCTTATTCACTCTGGCTCTAATGCTTAAGGGCACACATAAGAATTATTTTAAATGTATAAAGAAATTATGCAAACGAACGGAAATAGTGACTTACTGTCCCCATGGAAAACAAGTACAGAGGTTTGGTAAAGCTGACAATAAGTCTATATGTACAGAATGAATAATTTACACATTTACATTTTGTGAGTAAACGAGGATTTCTAAATTTCTAAATAGTGGGAATTCTGGTTAAAATGCATGATTGAGGCTGGATATATTGAAAAATAATGCAAATAAAAGTCTTATTATTCAAATATTCTAATAGCAACTAAAGAAAATCAGAGTCGGTTTCAATACAAGTTAGATTTTGCTGCACTTACTACACATTTCTGATACTGAACAGCTTAGAAGAGGCTGTGTTTTGAGAGGACACCTGACACGGTATCAGACGGACAAAGGTTAGTTTGGTTTCAGTCACTGTTTACTCTGATTGGTGATTCGTGGGAATTAAAGATTTTGGATTTTTTGCATCTGTGACTCTGCGAGGTGCACAACTTTTGTATTTCTCATTCATGGTTTCATGTTTGACTCAAAAGCTTCTGTACAGGTGCTACGACATCCCATATGAATCCCTCCAAACACCGTACATAAAAAACAATGTCCTGAAGAATCAGACAAAACTGGCTGCTCAACAGAAAAGTCAAGTGAAGGCTCCGCTAAAACATCAGATACAACTGATAAACACTTTCTGCAAAGTGCGATATATAGTCTTGCTAATACAAAAACAACTAAACCAGAACCCATACATGGCTACGACACCAGACTACTAACATATCATCCATATTTTCTGGGTCATCAGTCAAACAAGCTGCCATAAACACACACATCTAATGGTGTACTGAAATCACACAAAACTGTGCAAGCAAGAGAAATGATCAACATTCTCAAAAATGGTGAAACCTTTATCACATGGACAATCTGTAAGGCACATGGGTTTGTATTTTTCTTGCTACATTCGCCTTAAAATCAACTCTACACAAGCATATATGTAATTTTGTGCTACTGTACTTTCTGGTTCAAGCTCGGATTTGCTGCACATTCATACGTTGTCAAACCACCTAAATGCTTACAGCTGAGGGGCAAAACAGACATAACCCTCTACTCTCAGAGGTGCCGCTTTAATCCACCACAACCGACCACCTTAAACACATATTCTTGCATAATTAGACTGCTCATCGCGGTATCAGTCAAAGCACAGGCTGTCACAGAGAGCAAAGTTGAGTAATAGCAAACAGACCAAGAATTAATCACTCCCTATTAGAGAAAATATGTCCTCGCTTTCTGACAAAGGCCAACACCCAAAGCAGGCTGACGAGCACCATGTGCAGCCGGCTGGGAGTGATGCCTGAGGCCAGGATGATGTGAACAGGATTCCACTTATTCACCGAGATCACAGCTGCCTTTACAGTCCTATGTAGAGCACACGGTGAACTGTGCAGCGCTGCGAACGTAGCAGGTGGCGGGTACAGTCAATCTGCTTTGAAGCAAAGTGTCAGCTGCGCCGAAAGGCTTCCACTGCACCGCACCACATCCTCGGCATAGCCGCTTCCTCGGGGAGGGGAAAGCAAAGTAATCAGCCCCAATCATCTGCGCTAAACCTCGGCCTCACAAACACACGGTTCATCTGCAGAAACTTCTGAAACAAAGCAAACCAGTGAATGCGACTCAGAGCTGTGCACAACCTTGTGTTCTGAAAAAAGAGTAAAACCAACTTGGTAAAATCGTGCCGTATCAAAGTTTCACCCAAGGCTGCTGCTGCCACCAACAGTATGAGTCTGCGCCAAGAAGCAAGTTATCTGGATAACTTTGCTGTTGCTTCAGATTTGACTGAGTGATCAAGGTGAGGAGTAGAACACGTCCTGGTATAAAGCCTAAAGTTGCTCCCCAGACAAAATCCACTTATCTGCTGTTTGCACACAATCCAAAACAAACAACAACATCCAGCTTTGTCGTTTGGATCTTAATCTGGAACATTATTGAGTCAAATTGTAAACTTGAGTGAAATCTTCCTGAAAATTGCTCTAAAATATAAATTCTCTGCAAAATCACCCAAAACAGATAAACACAGATTATGCAGCGTTTTCTGCCAATATTTCCTCTAAACAAACACTCAGTTACCGAGAAGGCCAGAAGTGCATTTTTTCAATTTCACACTGAATCCTCTCGTGACAAGTGAAAAGTCTTGCAGAACCAACAACAGAGGTCCAGTCTTAGATTTACTGTGACCTGGATGACTGAGAATCAACACAGACACTGAATCTGACAAATTTTTTTTTTTTTGCCTCCGAACCTCAAACACTTTCTAAAACTCAGGCGTGTTCTTTGTCCTGCACCAGCTTTGAACCAAACGGCACAAACTCAGGAGTCCACAGCCGGCTCACCCCTCCGTTTTACTGCTGGCATGTACTACAAGCCGGCACTTTAATCAAAACCTGCATGGGTCGGACACACAGAACTGCCACGAGGAAACCTCTCGTGCAGCAGTTGGAGGGCTCTCTGTCATAGCACAGGGATTTGGCTGCATTATGCAGGCAGGTTGCTGTGAATGGGGGGGTGGCTGGGATTCACTGTGGCCGGGATTCACTGTGGCCTGGAGCTCATGGCCTCTCTGGCCTGTCCGGATACTGCACACACATCACCTGCTGCCGACAATGTGCCACTTTGGAGAAAAACGTAAAAAATGTGCAAACCATCCAGACACCGCTAGCCAAGATATTGATAAGCACAAACTTCGAGAGCTGCTATAGTTAAAGTCTAGCGATGCACATTTGCAGACCTGTGGAGAGGAAAAGCTGTTATTTCCCTAAAGAGCTCTTGATTAGACCCTACACAAGTATCAATGCAAATGAGCACATTAAAGTCCAGGCCTGTGCAGGATCTGTCACCAAAAAGTCCACCATCATCACTGTACCAAAATCTGTGAACACACCCGACTAGCAGACAGCTGTGAGAAGTTCTCAAAGTTTAACAGAGCACATGATTATTCTGGTCCATTAAGGACGACTGAATCAAAGGATTTACCATGCACTATGGTACATTATTAGCTCAGTGGATGAGTCCATAACTTAATCCTATAAGCAAAGGGCCATGATTAAAATGGGGAATACTTACTGTGATAGGTTTTCTTCACATTTTGCAATCAAAACCTTTGAAAAACGTTTTCCCTAACCTTTTTTTGGGGGGGGACACTAGTGGGGTTTTTTGTTGTTGTTGTTGTTTTTTGTGGGACTTGGACGTGGGGCCAACAGCAAATTTTTCCAACTGGGGACTGTGGAAAGGGGGAACTTGGTGTTTGACTTGAAACACTTCTGGGATGCTTTGCAGACGTTTTACACATTTTTGGGGGGAGGGGGGGACTTTTGTGGATGTTTGGGACGAGTCAGTGTAGGGCACGACTGTGAATAAAAGTGACATGTTAGATAAATATTCATGACCAACAAGCTGCACGTTTATATAGCAAGTTACGATAACAGAACAGACAAGGGGGTAACTTTAAAAAAATAAATACACATTAAGATAACTAACCGTTAAGTCTTGTGGAGAACAACTCCCAAGTGTTTAAGCGTGTTAGAAATAAGCTTTCTTGCGAGAGTTATTTACGACTAGAAACATGACGACTCAAGTACAATTAAAAGTGCGTAGAGCTAATGGGGCGACAAGTTGCTTCGCACCGCCAACTCAACGATACGTTTGAACGCGTTTAAATTAATTGCCCGTGTTAATCAAATAGAAGTCAAGCTGGTTTTAGAGCGTTAGTTGACGTGATATTAATTAAACGACGCCGCGACTGGAAACGTCGACGAATCGCGAATTACACTCGGCGAAAGCATTAGCCATTAGCTTAGCCGCTCTCTCGCTCTTTGCCAACTGCATTCGTCGCTAACGCTAGCAAACAAGCTAATGTTGCTAAAGTTAGCCTGACAACAGGCCCACCGTTAGCAAAGGACAATCGCTTGGATTTTTTTTTTTGTAAAACCTGCGACGGTCACCACACACACACACAATTAACAGAACTAACGCTAATTAGTTAACTGTTAAAAAAAGAAGAAGAAGAAAAAAAACAATGGGCAAGTAGTTAACCGATGCTTTATAATCGTTGAATTTGTAAGTATGGAAGTGAAAGTATAATTGATCAGCTGCTTCGACCTCGTCTTTTTTTCTTCAGAAAAAGTTGGCTTGAGTCGATTGATCGTTGATTGTGACAACGTGATAAAACACAGGGAATAACGTTATCCCAGGTGCTATTTGGCCTCCCAGTTGGCGTTGTCGTGTCAACATGGCGTTCTTTACCTCTGTACTTGTTTTCCAGAAAAGGCGAGTTTAATCCCTCTGACAGAAAAAAAAGAAAAAGAAACCCCGGGCTTTTTGTGTAAAAGCACAGGACAAATAAATAATTTCATTTAAATATGATTGTAGAATTACTCGACCTTTCGTCAGTCAGGAGACTGTTGTGTTCGTGGTTGGTAGTTGGGGAGTTTGGATGGACAGTCATGCTTTCCACAGCCATTTCCTCTAGCTACATTGAGGTGCAAAAAAATTACCACTCGACACTGAAACCTACTGGCTTATGCGTCACTTCACTAGGATCTACTTGTTTTTGGTTTTAGGAAGAGATTCAGTTCATAGTAGGCAATTCTCCACTACAGTTGTAAGAGAAATTTGATGAAATTGAATCCTGACGTTCTCCGTCCTACTGTAGCGATGTGAAATGACGACTGATGAACCTAAAATGGCCGACTGTCTTCTCCAAGGAGAAAAGAGGCGGGCCTCGCCGAGGATGACATCATGACGAATAGCGCACGCACCTCACGGAAATAACCGAATGGCACAATCGGAGGGTAAAATACGTCCCCGAGGTTGACTCGCAGGCGCACTTGTAAAAACAAATATTACTGACGAAGTAATTAAGTATTTATAAATAAATTAGGCATAATAGTCATGTTAAATTTACCTGTTGAGTCCGGGACTCATCCAAAAAGCATGTTAACCACCTTTAATTGAGATGGCAATCATTTGCTAAATACAATTTTAGTGTTGGGTGTACGATCTTCTGAAAATAGGTTAACTCAGGAATTTATCGTGCTTGACACTGACATGTTGGCCAAATTACCCTGCTCTAGGCGACTAAGCTGAAATACAACAGATACAGGTTCCTTGTGTGGGGATTCTGCAAAGGTTAATTAAGCACACAATGTAGTCTTGCAGTGGGAATACAAAATCAGGCAAAGCCACCTCATTCATTATTCCAAATAAAATCATTTTACTTCGGGGGCTTCGGTGAACAGGTTCCCAGCTTTACAAAAATAAATATAGTGGTTCTAATCTCATAACCTCGTTTTTACAGGTATCTATTAGAACCAGATAGAACCAAAAGTCTCATGATGCACAGGACTCAGACGACTGCCAACAGGAACTCCTCATTTATTTCTCTGTCACGCATAAAGCGTTAGAGGGCACATACCAACCAATTAAAAAACAAAAATAAAAAGCTGTAAAATTCTTGTCATAAGACCACACCCAGGGAAAAATGTACCCATGCTGCGTTTCCCGAAGCCATGTGATGACTGTAAAACTGTAACTCTTAAGATTTAAATTATACTGAAGGGCTTATTAATGTCGGATGAATATACTTCAGTAGCAATAAGGAGAAATTGTTTGGGTACCGAGCCATACTGAGATTTAAATATGTTTCAAAACAATGAAAATATACACTTACATCTAACGATGGTGAATAATTGCAGATAAATAACATAAAGAAATCCGACACAAGCTACTGCAATAAATAAAATGAGAAACAAAAACAAAAATCATCCAACAATCAACAAATATTGTGATAACAAATGAAAGCAAATACATCTATTGTGTCGGTCTGTGACGTCATCATTCAGCGCCCATTTAGCGGGACCGTCGCTGCGTTTGAAACATCCACATCAGTAGCTCCACAAAAGACCATTTTATACCCTAGTTCTGATATTTAGAGGGATCCGAAATGATCGATATGATCGAGAAGGAGGACCCGATCATCAGCGAGGAGGAAGCGGCACAGTACGACCGCCAGATCCGATTGTGGGGGCTGGATGCCCAGAAGAGGTCAGTTAGCTCAGTTAGCTTTCACGGCTAATCGGTGCAGCGGAAGGTTTGACTTGTTGCACTCTTTCTGCACCGGCTTTTACCAAAGCGCCTCATTGAATGCGTTTTTTTCAGCTGTAACTAGTTAATTACGTTTTATAATTATTAGCCAAGGGGAGTTGTGTAAAACTCATTGAGAATATTAATGCATTTCCTATAAAGGCCGCAATGTTTATATTATTCATCCAGACGGTTTGGACACTGACAGCCTGGATCACTGATCACTGCTGGAGACATTTGGTTTCCATAACTAAACAGAACAATGGAGAAAATAACAGATTTCTAATTTTCTGACAGATATTGTGATTGCTAATTAATTTGTAACGTAAACTCATACATTCTGACTTCCATTTAATATTTACTGTAGTTGATTAAAACATATAAAATAGCACAACAGACTCTCACACAAGGAAAATGATTCAAATCTGTACAATCGCTGACATGACAGTTTAAATCCTGGATCAAACATGCTGCATAATCTATAATCTTGCAATTTGCTGACTGAAGTGCTTTAAATTGCATTTTTTGGATTTGAAAGCAGCTAATTATTCGGCCCTAATGACATGCATGAGCCTTTAAAATCTAACTTTAATTTCAGGCATGGATTGGTTTAGATCAAACTCTGATCTTATTGTTGCTTGTGATACGGACTTATCTACCTGAATGTTGTTGTTGAACATGTCCCTCCACGTCTATGCAGGCATCTCTGCTGCACAGTTTTCAATTACATGTTCAAAGGTTAATTTACACGTTGATTCTAAAAATAACACAGTCTGCGTTTTCTCTGCGTTCCAGGTTGCGAGGGTCCCGTGTGCTCCTGGCAGGTGTAGGTGGTCTCGGGGCTGAAGTGGCCAAGAACTTAATCCTGGCTGGAGTTAAAGGACTCACTTTGCTGGATCATGAACAGGTACACATGCTGATACAATAAACACACACACACAGGCTCAGATGTCCCTCTTCTTGTTCTCATTATAGCTCACTGTGGCCTGTAAATCAAACAGCTGCCCGATGAAGGTATGGTATGATTGAAAACTGCAGAACATTACATGTAGTTTGATATATTTGTAGCCCACTAAACCATGAAATGATAGGAAGCTTATGACATTTTCAGACATGCAGGACTACATCTGTCCACTAGATGGTTCTAGTAGCAAAGAAATAGTTTTGGTTAAAGTTTATGTTTTGTTTTTTAATCACCCAGTTAAGAAACTAACCAGATATGTTGCATAAACCTTTGGGGGGAATTATTGTGGTAATGACATAATTCTGTCTTCCTGCTTATTTGAAGTAAGAGCCTGCAGGAAGCTCCCATCATGCCTTGCACAGTCCTCATCCTGCCATGCGTCCCCTGTTTCAGGTCTCGGAGGACTCGTGTCGAGCTCAGTTCCTGGTTCCGGTAACAGCTCAGGGTCAGAATCGGGCCCAGGCCTCTCTGGAGCGAGCGCAGAACCTCAACCCAATGGTGGAGGTGCATGCTGACCCAGGCAGGATCGAGGACAAACCAGACGACTTCTTTCTGCAATTTGATGCGGTGAGTGACAATAGAGGTTTATTCAAGACAGTTGAATGTAGACTGAATAAGTGAAGGCAGCTGCATTAAAATACGGTGAATTTGCAGTGAATAAGTGGACATTTGAGGGCGAGGTTGAAATATTTGACTTGGATACCAAATCTATTATTACTTTAAATCTGATATAGCTTACCTATTGAACTCTAATGTGTGTTACTTACGGTCGGTGTCTAAATGGAGCTCACATGACGTCATTTGGAGGTTTTATCCAGACCAAGAAGAAGTGACAGTGCAGCTCTTCTCTGATATTTCTGACTAATGTGAGCACCCGGCCTTGAATCGCTCGGGTTGACCACAAGATGTCGCTCGTTGTCCGTATTGTGTATGAAAAGCTCTTCTTGTTTTGTCCCGACCGGCTGCAATGAACTGATTTCTTTAAATGCTGCTACAGTGCTGACATCAGCCTTGTGGTGGTTATGTTTTGTTTAAAATGAATTTCATTCAACAGTTTTTAATATTACACTTTTATTAACATAGCAACACTGATTGCTGGTTTAAAATCTGTGTTTGGGTTCTGTGGTCCTGTAGGTTCATAGTTTATGAAAGTTTGTAGTAATTTACTTTGACTTCACCTGCAGGGCTTTCTGGAGGCCAATGAAAAGTTTTGCAGTAATGAAATTCTTTGTTTAAAAGCCAAACCTGAAAAATAAATGATAAAGCAGGCACATTAAAATACTTTAATAAAATTCAAGTATTCAGTATGGTTTTTTTTGTTTTGGTTTGTTTTTTAAAGTCTGTAATTCCTCAGCAGTTAATGCAATACTTTTCTTCAACTTAATCACATCCTGATTGTTTCATTTCAAATCCAGTGTGGTGGTGTACAGACGCAATATTGCAAAAACTTTCACGCTGTCCGAACACTTACTGAGCTCCCTGCATGGCATCCAGAGCACATTTACTGACAGATTAAAGGTTTAGTGGTATTATTAAAGCATAAACATGAAGCTAAATGACCCACTGAAGGTGGCCGGGGTCATTATAAACAAACAAACAAACAAAAAAACAATGTTAAAATTCAACATGGAAGAAGCTATTACCACCCAGCTCATTAGTTTCCACCATATGTTGACTAATGACACCTTCTCATAATTTCTACTGCCAATAAAAAAAAAAAATGGTGACGCTTCACTTGAACATAGACATTCATTCTTGACCTTCATCCATCAGTATGTAATGAAATAATTTCCTCTCGAGGTCCATTTAGTGGCTTTTAGGGAACTTCCAACCAGATCTCATATTTGCAATTAGTGATGAGTGTCAGCTCGTGATCATGTGACTGAGGTTTCATATTAACTCCTGAGCTGGTTCCATTCACTGACGACCCTGAAGCGTGAAAGATCCAAAAAAAGATCATTTCTGAAACCGTCTATATGCCGTATTTGGACACCTACACATTTAAAGGCGCTGGATTCAAGACTGAAATACACAAGTGATTACTTTGAAGCTTCAAACCTTTTAATTTTTAATCGTTTACATCATGACAGTTTCTCATAATGTATATATCAAAATGTGACACTGTTGGCTTTTGTTTTGCTTAGTTTTTACAATATTTTCTGTTTTCTTGTACATATGATTCTGTTGGACCTCAGGAAGAATAGCTGTGGCTTTGCTGCAGCTCATGGGGGTTTTAATAAACTGAACTAAACATCCACACTGGTTGTTTCTAGTGGAGGAAATCTCTGTCATTGTCCAGCTGCTTTAAAATTGGAAGGACCCCCTGAAGCTTTCAGTGTCACTTTTCTGTTTTAAGTCTAATGGACTTAAAAGAGACATCATGCTGAGAAGATAAAACTCAGTCTCTGGTTGCAGGACTTTTGTTTTGTGATTGTGTGACCTGACTCAGGTGAACGACATGTTAGGAAGATTAATATTTGACTGACATATTTGACACCCAAGGTAAAGATTTTCATTCTAGTAGTTGAACGTTTTCTTCCTCCGACATGAACTAAACGTGATGACATAATTGATACAACTCATTAGGATATTTTCATAATAATGTTAGTAAACCGCTGGATGGGTTTGGATTAAGCAGCAAATGGCTGATTGTGTTCCTTAGATAACACGATGAAAGCTGCTTTCATGGTTCATTTCTACAGGCAGCTGTGCACACAGGCTGGATCTCAGTTTTATCACTGCTGACAGCAAGAATGTATTTGAACACCATCAGAAGAATAACAGAGATTTTTTTTCCCCTCCTGTTGTGTCTGAATTGTCGGCAGTCTTCCTCCCTCTGGGGGTGCTAAGTGAGGGTCGGTGGGAGGGAGGGAGGGGGGAGGGAAGACGAGGAGGATGAGATGGATGTTAGTAGGACAGATTGAGGGAGGACGAGAGGTTCGGCGCAAAGAAGGTGGAACAATTTAAAAAAAAACAAAAAAAAACTGGGAAGCAGAAGGGGGGTCTCTGTCTGCTGTAGACTGCTCGTCACTTTTATCTGCTTCCACGGATGTATCAGTGTGCGGCTCAGCGGGAAGATGGAGGCTGATTAAAGTGGAGCAGTTGGAGTGCGGTCGCAGTTTTCGTCTGAGAGGCCTAATTACTGGAGGATGAATACAATAGAAAAACACACACTGTCCATCTGTGTGCTCGCAGAGTGCTGCTGGCTCGCCACCGACACTGTTTACAATTCAGAAATTGGAAGTACAGAGCATCATGACTGCCGAGCAAATATGCAGCTTTCTCTCTAATTCTTACACATTCGGCGCACGTTGACATCGATTTTGCATCCTTCAGCGTTTCTCTACGAAATTCAATATTTACGGACCCAACGAGAAACGATCGAATGTTAACAAATGTTTAAAAAGTCGCTCATTGGAATAGATTGAGACCCAAAAACCCAACGGTGTGATCTGATTGGATTTAGTTTATAATGCTGTCTCCATGGCAACATAGACAGACGTGCCAATAGCTGTCAATAGACTCAAATCGTTGTGTTGTTGAATCGTCAGTGGTGCATGAAAACACCTTTCCAGTGGTTCACGAGCAAGAAAAACATTCGAAAATAACTTGTTTTGGTCCGATTTGTGAACAGAGCTGGACTCGTAGGAAGATTTCCATTAAGAAAATAGTTGTTTTTTTGTGTCAATATGGGTCTTATCTGTGAGTTTAGGGTGTTTCGGGTGTTCTGGGTCAGTCGGATAAGCTCGACCCAGCCCACCGGTCACTTGTTTGTGGTGAGACAGCAGCCCACCCTGGTCTCAGCAGAGTACACAGTGTCCCAGCGTCGGTTCGGTCGTGACCTCGGCAAGGTGAAGTGTGGCCGCCGCCATCGCCGCCGCCACTGCAGCAGGCGTGTCTCCATCAGTTTGGCAACTGACCAGCTGCCGTTCTTTGTTGTTCCAAGAAATCGAGCTGACTGAAAGTTTCTGATGTTGTTTTTTTTTAAAGCAGCCAGTTTTTATTAGTAAAAATACACGTGTGCCTCCCTCGGGGACTAAATGCAAGACAGCAGCATCGTTTGATGTTTTTCTGTTAATACAAGCAGTTTTAGTGTTATGCTAATGAAGGAAGACAGAAAACGACTGAATAATGGCACAAAAAACAAAGCAGCATGGGTGGTAAAGGAGGAGGAACTGCCAACAGAGTGGGAGTTCAGTTTCATCAAATCTCATCCTCAGAGGTTAATGGTGCAAAAAAAAAAGTGTACAAATAAACAGCAAGAGGTTCATAAACATTCGTTTCTATACATATTTTTAGAGCCATAAAGATGAGATGTTTCGGAAATGTAGCACTTATGTTCGTCGGATCGAGGCTCTAAAAGACAATTAGCTTCACAGCACTGCTGATAATGGAAACAGCAAGTTAAAGATGCTGCAGATGTGGCTGGAAAAGTGTCCTTGGGATCACAGAAAATGCCTAAAATGACTTCTAAAAGTGGGCAGAATGTCTCCTTAACAGCAAATATGAGCTGTTAAATTAAGTTTTTTGTGTTAAATGACTGAAAAACTGCTTTTGTCGTCTGAAAGCTTTACATCACAACCTCCATGTGCTAATCCCTGAAATAAGACTAACAGGAAACGGTTGGAGTTAATTTGGGAATTTCAACCCCTTAATCCCACATGTTTGTTGCTTTTTACTGTATGAGGATTTTTAAAATGATGGATACAAGTTTGTTTTATATAAAAGCTTCAGCTGCGGTTGCCTCGAAGTTGCCCACAGCTGAACCAGCATCTCCTGGACCCTCTAATCAGCCCCGCTCGCTTTCTTGTTTTCCTGCCCTCAGGTGTGTCTGACAGGCTGCTCCAGGGACCTGATGGTCCGGGTCGACCAGCTCTGCTCCAAACACAGCATCAAGGTCTTCTGTGGAGACGTCCACGGTTACTACGGTTACATGTTCTGCAACCTTGGACCGGAGCACAACTATGTGGAGTAAGTGTGGGCGGGAGTTCACGGAGGGCGTCTCACCTGAGCTCGCCCCTGTGACGGTCGCACAGAGGAAGCCTTCAGAGGTGGAGCTGCTCTCAGCTGCCTGGTGAAGTTGGGTGATGCTGGAAACCCAAAAAAAAATTGATGCCTGAAAGTAGTTTGATGAAGCAGTTGTTTTGATAGTTTAAAGTGTTTAAAATTGTGTGAGGTCACAGAATCTTAAGGTTGAGTTACAGTCAAATGTATTCACATCCTTCCATTAAAGAAAAGGCAAAATTCAAAATAGTCACTCAAATAAATAGAAACTGAACAAAGTGATAATAAATAAAAATTTGCTAAATTATAATTTAGTGAAATAAGATGTTGCTTTTGAATTGTGGCTGAAAAGAATAATGAAAAAAATAAATAAAAAAAAACTGTCCCAGACAAATTAGAGCACTTTGCTGATGAGCAGTGAAATCCAAACACCTGTCAACAGGTGCACAAGTCTGACTGAGAGTTACAGAAAACACCTGACGGCAGTGATTGGCTCAAAGAGTTGTTCAACTAAATGTTAGTTAACGTGTCCCATCATGCTTGTTTGCTTGTTTTTTTTGCTTGTTTTTTTTTTGTTTAATATTTCTGTTGAACCACAATTCTAAAGCAACGTCATGATGTTCATTACATTTTTATTTGTTATTACTTTTGTCAATTTCAACTTATTTCAGTCGTTTTTTTCCTTCTTTAATGGAAGGTTATGAAAACATCTGAGGACGACTGTATGTCAACCATCCAGCATCATGAAGCGCTTTGATTCGCACTCAGCTCTCCACGTTTCACCATTTTCTACAGGAATGAGGAAATCCAAATTCACCTTTTTATACCTAAATCTGAGCCACTGGGCTTCTCTGAGAAATGACTCAAGCACAACAGTCAACATTTTTCTCTTTTCTTTGTTTTTAGGGAGAAACCTAAAGTCGTGAAACCGACCGGTGACTCCAACGACGGTCCGGAGGCCAAGAAAGCCAAAGTGGACCCGAACGAGACCACCATGGTGAAGAAGGTAGAGAGACCAAGAGCATCTTGTACAGACCTGTTATATCTGAGGATAAATATCTAGACAGCTGGACTAGTGGTTAATAAAGTGACTAATTTAAGAGATACTCAATTAAAAATCTAAACTATGAAAATCCTGAAACATTCCTGAACAATCTGGATCATTTTTATGGTTGGATTCTTGTGTTTTCATCCCCAGAAGCCAAAAAGCATAAAACAGTCTTTGCTCTGTTTTGCTTTTTGTTGTTTCATGCAGTCGCTCTAAAACTGAATTTAACTGATTTGTCTTTTGGCCTTTATGATGATTAATTCAAATGAGCTGCTTGCCCACATTGAGACATCGCTGGACGTTGCTTCATTTGGCCTGAAAAGAAAGAAAGAAAGAATAAATACGCCACTTATTAACTCCTGGTTAACATGACATTTCTTAAAATTTCCAACCAGACGGCCAGTTTCTGCACCCTGAAGGAGGCTCTGGAGGTCGACTGGACCAGTGAGAAGGCCAAAGCCGGTCTGAAGAGAACACCGGTGGACTACTTCCTGCTTCACGGTACCTAATGACGCTTCTGCAATAGTTAATTGTAAAAATACAAACATTTTAGTGTTCAGAGGTTCTCAATGTGAAAATTTGCCCTTTTTCTTGTCATTTATAATTATTTATCTGTCTTTATTTGCTGCAAACTTGGTGTTTTTTTTTTTGTTTTTTTTTAATGATAGTCAGCTGAAGTCAAATTTTTCTGAGTTTTTACAAAATGTAAGCTTTGGTAGCTGCTCGGTGGAATTGTTTTATTCTCTTTATCAGTCAGTAAAGTTTAAATATAATCAGTCCAAACCGATAGATTGTGAAAATTATTTAGGATTTGCAAACACGGAAAGTTAATTTTTTTCGCAGATTCGGGTAGATTTTTTTTTAAATGCAGTTTGAAAATTGTTTATTTCTTGAGTTTGCACGAGTTTACGTCAGACGTCTTCTGACATTTTCTGTGGAGGAACCGAGACACAAACAGAATTTCCATACCGAGAATTTTTCAAATATAAAACATAGAATCCTGCAGAAAATGGAAACTGAAAACGCGTAGGCTACTGCAGCAGGACTGAAACACCACCAACATGCAAAAATCCATGTTCCATTGTGTGCGCGTGGAAAGTCATGTCCGTAAAGTTTGTCAAATGTCAGCCTCGACCAAAGGTTGTCGGCGGGGTTTGGAAAAGAAAATGCACAACCTGAAGAAAAACCAAAATGTTATTATCAACTGGTAAAACAAAAAACATACAAGTGCATCTCAAAGAGTTAGAGCATTGTGAAAAAGATTTTTCCATTAAAAAATGTTGTGTAGAAGTGAACACACTTTTCAGAAGTTGGACATTTCTGAATTGTAAATCTTTATTTTGTAATGTTTTGATTCATCATAGGAAGTATTCTAATATTCTGAGACACAGGTTTTCCTAATTTCATGAGCTATAGGCCAAAATCATCCAAATTAAAACCATACAAGGACTGAAATATTTCACCTTACATGTAAAGACTCTAGAATATACAACATTTCCACCTTCCTACATAACTGACCATGTGCACAAGCATTTAAATCGACAAATACTTGAATAATTTCCATCGTGGGATTCGTAGCCATCGGACCAAACAAGCTTTCTGACCCTTGAAGTAAATGCTGCCTTCCTGTTTTTCGGGTTATTTTTGTGCGTAAGTTGACCTTTTCTGATGTTGTTGTTGTCCCTCCCGTCACCTGCACCGTCCCTGCACGCTGCACGCTAGTTTCCATCACAGGCTGTCCATGACCAGTCATGTGCACTGAGCGTAGAACAGCCGACATCTACGCCGCGCGGCGGCACCCAGGAAACCACCAGAAACACCGCTGCTAATGGGTGCAGGTGTTTTTTTTTTTGTTTTTTTTCCCAGGCACAAATGCAGTGATTGCAGATTCAGTTGAGCTTCTATCAGGATGCTTATTATATCAAACTGATTGTACTCCTCAGTAATTAGGATTTAACTGCAAAAAAATGGTTGTTTTCAGAGCGAAAAAGATCATTCTGCATTTATAAAGCTGTTATAATGGAAACTCTTCTGCAACAAATTGATGTTTGATGCATTATATAGATAGTGATAAACAGAAAATTATAAAATCTGAGAATCTGGTGAGTTTTTTAAATGTAAGAATATGAAACTGGAGACTTGATACCAAAACACCAAACTACCTTTCACATACTGTACGAGGAGAGGGGAAACATGTGCTATTAGCATATTCAAACTGCAGCTAAAGAAAGTGAAATATCAGCATGTTTTCCACACGAATGTAAATAACAACCATTGCACAGCTACAATAAAACCAGTGCTGTAAATGGAAATAGAATATAATAGCGTTTAATTCTCTTTAGGATGAACGAGCCTTGAAACTTAACACAAACTCCACCCTGGAGATAGAAACTTCTGAGATGATTTAGTTAGAAACACCTTCACTATCCGGATGCACTCGGCGGCTTTCTGGTGTGTTTGTTTGCTCAACGGTTAACGTGATTGTTTGCAGCTGCGTTTGCCTTCAGACCATCCTGGATGCTTAATTTTAGGTCGCGGCCTTCGATCTCATCACACCTTCGCTCTCCGAAACCCACCGACCCGCTGCAGCCGCGCCCCTGTCCTCAGTCTGCGGCTGATGTCTGAGTGGAAACATCGGCTGCTTGTTGTTTTTTCGGTGTGCGAGCGTGAGACAGGACGCCGCGTTATTATTCCTCCGCTGTTTCTATAATTGGAGCCAGCGGTTGTTGTTTGGGGCGACCAATGAGGAAGTGGCTCTTCCTCTGTTATAACTGCTTCCTGTCTCACTAGGAACAGTAGGGTGAAGTAAACCGCAGGTAGGGTGTGTGTGTGTGTGTTTTCATCATCAGTATCTATGATCTTTTTAATTCCTTTTATCGGTTCAGATGCAGCCGGACCAGACGCGTCGACCAGAACACACGACTCCTGGGTGTGAATATGTGCACAAATCGCAGGAAATAACAAATAAAAATAGGTTTTTACAAATAAATATCCTCCTGCCAGCTCTGTGCAGGTGATGTGTTAATATGTGGAAACAAATATTGTCCATTATCTTTGATCTCAAATGCAGGTTTGGGCTTCAAGGGGCATCTTTTCCCCACGATTACGTGTCACTGCTGCATGTGTAGGTTTTGGAGATATCATCATTGTTCCTTCCATGTTCACAGATTTATATTCTGTTATGAAATCCTGTTTGATTTCCTGTCTGGCGCAGACCGGAGTGCGATGCGCTCTGTACCCGTCTGCAACTTCTACTCACAAAGTTTCACTGATAAAGGGCAAAGCCGAGGTGAGACAAATGATTCACTGCCACTACTGGTGTGTGCGCGGCGTGCCACGCTGATGGAAATGGCCGTGGGAGGACTTGACTTCCTCATGTGGTTTAAGTTAATGGACGAACAGGAAGTACGGGGGCGACGTGTTGATGTGCGCCTGTGTCGCAGAAGTCGGTTATGTTTGAAATATTGCTCATTACAGAATAAAGAGCGCTTTTGTGATTTTTAATTTCTCAATCAGTCCTGAAGCCGACACAAGAGAGAGTTTTTTTAACCTCAAAGAAAGAGCTAATATTTCCGTCATGTGCAGGTGGATGTGTGTGTGTGTGTGTGTGTGTGTGTGTGTGTGTGTGATTTGATGTGGAGAAACGTGGGTCTAATCGGATGAAATGGTTGATGGTGCAACCACATACTGATCTTATCCCGTTTCAAAGGGAGCAGCGCTCAAGATGTTGTCTTTCCATGAGATGGTAATTCGCCGTGGAAGTCACTTGAAAGCGTGATGAAATTATAAATGGCAATAGTGCAATAGATTATATGGAAAATATTGCTTTAGTGAAAAGGTTTTACACTTGTTTCCAGCCTCTCAACTGTCACATCTGTCCTCCTGCTTCCTTCCCTCTCTCATCCGTCTCCACAGTTCTGCTGAAGTTCCGCACAGACAAAGGTCGCGACCCCGACCCACAGGCCTTTCCAGAAGACAGTCAGCTCTTGAGACAGATCCGCGATGACGTCCTCGAGGCCTTGGCGCTGAGCACTGACCTCCTCAACGACGACTTCATCAGGTGACTTTGATGTAACACGAGTCTGAAGGATTCATTCTCTCCAAGAGCAAATAGAGGCTCTTCAGCGATCTGACTGAACAAACTGCTGACGTTGATGCTCAGAGTTGACAGCAGGATACAGCAGCCGCGCTCATGACACCGACTCACCCTGCTGGAGGTTTACCTTCTGATATAAAGACATTCATCTTGGTTCATGATACTCTGACCCAGTGGTGTGGGGGGTGGGTTGGTTGGAGCCCCTTCTAGAATACACATGTTGTGAACATAAGTATACGTCCACCTGGAAGCACCACGTGTATGACGGCAGTTTCCCATGACGCCTACGAATTTCTATCATAGCATCAGTGAAACATATCCAACTTTGTCACGAAAAACAATCATACATTCTGGTTAGTTTATTCTAAATCTTTTGGACATATGACAAACATTACCACGACACTTTAGGTTTCCATCCACAAGCTTCTGGTTTGTCTTTGACTCCTCTTGACAGAAGTCGTGTAGTTCAACTAAATTTGTCGTCTTTCTGACTTGTTTCTTTATTAGTCCACGGATTCTTGATGGGTTTAAGTCAGGATTTTGGGGAGACCAGTCTATTTAGCCATTCCTCTACCACTTCTGATGTATGTTTGGGCTCATTGTCTTGTTGGAACATCCAACTGCGTCCGAGGTCAACCTTCTGCCTGATGGTTGTAGATTTTCCTGAAGGATGTGGAGGTGATCCTCCTTCTTCATTGTTCCATTTACTTTGGGTGGAGCTCCAGTTCCACTGGCTGCAAAACCGCCCCAGAGCATGATGCAGCCACCACCATGCTTCATGGTAGGTTTGGTGTTCTTGGGATTAAAGGCCTCACCTTCTCTCCTCCAAACATGTTTCTGCTCACTGTGGCCAAATAGCTCAAGCTGTGTTATACCACAGAAGCTTCCTCCAGAAGACCTGCTCTTTGCAGCACCTTTAGGCAGCTTCTAGAGGGAGAACCTCCTTCTTCATTCAGCCTCTCAGCTCATGTTGATGTAAAACACACCTAATAGTGAACAATAACAGCTTCTGATTCATTGCAGAGCTACTTTCTGGTGGTTCTTGGTCGACTCTTGACCATCCTGACCAATGGTCTGTCAGCAGCAGGTGATAGTTTGAGTTTTCTTCTTGGTCGTGGCAGTGACACAACTGTGCCATGAAGCTTACGCTGACAGTTGTTGGGTCTGTAGCTGCTTTGAAATGGCTCCAAGCGACTTTCTGACTTGTTGAAGACAATGATTTGCTTTTTCAGATCTTCGCTGAAGACCAGGGATCTCCAACTCCGGTCCTCGTGAGCTACTGTCCTGCAGGTTGTAGACGTTACTGCAACACACCTGACTCACATGAATGGATCATTAACAGACTTGTGTAGAACTTGAAAACAAGCTGTTGGAGATCCATTCATTTGAGTTGCAGTAACGTCTACAACCTGCAGGACAGTAGCTCACGAGGACCGGAGCTGGAGATCCCTGCCCTGCGTGAGACTTTCCCACTGAAGCGTTTGTGGTTGGGTCTAATGAGTCGATCAGATGGGTTCTATTTGTTCAGAGGAGTCAGCAGCTGTAGTCGATCGTAATCACTCAGGAGGAGTTAAAAGGCCATGAAAGCAAGAACATTTGATTAACTTTCTACATCCAGTCGACTAATGATTCAAGTTGCCGTATGTATATTTTTAGTCATATTTCCAAAACACCGATAATAAATCAACGAAAGAACCAAAATTTATCTTTGTTCTTTTTGATTCCGTCATCGAAAGTTCAGTCATAGGAGTCCTTGAAAACTCCAGACTGCCATGACGGTGTTTTTTCAGTGTGTGTTAACTTTTGTTCACACCTGTATATCCTTTACACGACCATTATACTTTCTGCCTGTGCCCTTGTAAGACACACAAAGTCCCGTCCTGCTGCCTCGACATGCCACGACCACACTTTCCCATCTTCGCTGTGGAAGTTGAACAGAATCACTTTATTTTTCTCAAAGTCTGTGGCCTAATCAGTTCCACACTAGCTTTGTGAGGCTGAATAAATCCCCCGTTAACTCGTCTACCATCATCTGTAGGAGAAGGCGACTGCAGACCGATTAACCCAGACGTCCGTGCCTCCACTGTCAGTGAACAGACATTTACTTTATCTCTGTCACTGCGGTAATGTTGGCGGCGCGAGACAGCCGAACTCATAAATCAGCTGGCGAGTCTCAACCAGTCTATGGCACGGCTCCAGAAGCTAGATTCTTTTTTTTTTTTCTGTTTGTGACTCTGGAACCAGTAATTTTCTCGGTTTCTCACTTCCTTAACATCACATTTTCTACTTAGTGATTCATGTTTCCTTGTACTGTTTGTCCTCAGCTACTGTTTCGCCGAGATGTCTCCGGTGTGCGCCGTCGTGGGAGGAGTTCTCGGACAGGAAGTCGTCAAGGTAAACACGAGAAACGTCTTGTGGTTAAATGCACACAGAACTATATGAACACGATAGCGCCAGGAAACAATGGGAACACGCCGGTCCTATCCCCTCTGACGCATGTCGCCATATTCACCCGGTGATTCAGTGGTGAAGACGGCCGGTCTGGTGTGTGAGGGAGTCGGTCAGCTGACATGTGGCCACTCGGCTGGTTGCTGGGTCGGATCCAGAAAAACAGCAGCGACTCTGCTCCGGGTAGAAGTGATTTTCACTGTGACCGCAGCGCGACTCAGTGTGACGCTCTGGCAGCAGCCTGTCAGTCGGAGAACATGATTTATGCCGCGCTCGAGCTCGACGGCATAATAAACGTATTGATGCCGCGACATAAAAGAACACAATGAGACCGTTGGTTGGAATTCAGATGCAGAGCATATGACTGTACAGTAGCAGCGGCGCACGCAGTGGTCATAAGGTCACAGTTAAAGGGGAAGCAGTCCACGTTGGACCGCCGCCTTCAGCGAAAAATTCAACAATTATAAGAAAGTCTGATTGAATTTGTAGATGTATAAATAAAATGCAGTGCAGCACAAGAAGCAGGAACAGTTTGAGTAACACAAACAAATCAGTGGTGTTTTGATCCCATCAGGAGTCAGTGCAGGGTTTTTATCACCAAAAGTTTTAAATTGACTAATTTGTGAAAAATCTGGTCACAGAGAAATCAGACCTTCTTCTTTTTCTTGTTTTTGTTCTTCTTCTTGTTATTCTTCTTCTTGTTGATCTTCTTGTTCGTATTCTTCTTCTTCTTCTTCTTCTTCTTCTTCTTCTTCTTGTTATTTGTCTTATTCTTCTTTTTCTTCTTGTTGTTCTTGTTATTCTTCTTCTTGTTATTCTTGTTGTTCTTCTGACTTTATTTATTTGATTTAAAAACTGAGTCCACAAAGCACTTTACAGACAAGCAAAAAAGAAAAGAGGAAGAACTCACGACTTGATTGGTTTCTTCAGGGGAGCAAAAAGCCTTTTATTTCATGGTTCACCACAAAATTGGAGACTTTGTTTTAGCAGCTGAATTTATTTATTAAAAATCCTTTAAAATTGGATTTTCACATCCGTTTTGATGCGTACATCGATTCCTCTGATGCGCTTCACTTGCTCAGTGTGGCAACATAACGTTATTATTAGAATCATCAGGAGTCGTCTCACTCATGAAAAGTCTGAACGCTTAATTATACGGGCTGTTCTTTGAGTGCGCGACCCAAGAAGGAGGCTTCACACACGACGCCGGGCGGAATTGAAAGCATCTTTTTTTAATGAGCCGCGTTCACGGCAACCTCCGGCTGAGGTAAAAACAGGGTAGCTCAGGTCAGCGGCAGTGTGTAGGAGAGGGAGAGCGAGGACGGCAGGCAGCGCTCTGACATTTCAGAATCAGGCTGCATTATGTTGGCACAAGGCCAACCTGCGCTCCACGATGATGAAACCCTCTGCAACTGGCCGACTGATGTCTCGCGGAGTGAAACTGACTTATTTCACTTGCACACAGAAAAATGAGCTCACCTTGTGGACGGAAGCTCCGACAAAGGTGTGATTAGTAAGCTGGCGTTAAAACGGTGCTTTCTGGTCGGCGCGTTGAAGCTGCGATTTTTTTTACCTGCTCGAAATGTTTTGTGGCGCTGAAGAAGTTTTACATGCTGACTCGAGTTTTGTTTGACGGACCGTAACTTCTCAGCGAAAACTCCAAATCAGAGCAAAACTGACCTTAATGGTTTGTTATTTAAAACGAATCGTCGGCTCCTCTGGAGTTCGTGGGTTTGCACAGAATATCGTCATCTCTTGACCTTCAGACCTCGCGCTGTATAACCAGGCACAAGAAATAGTTACGAAACTCGACTCAACTTTATTTATAAAGCACTTTAACGCAACAAAAGTCGGAACAAAGTGCTGAACACAAAATGAAAGGCAAAAACAGCATCAACAGTTTTTATCTAGATTACATTTTGCTCAGTGCAGCCGCACTCGTGGTGGAATTTTAAACGGATCTCGAGACCATGTAAGAGATCTGGTTTTATAAGATCGAACCATTGCAGAGATGGTGTTCCCATTCCTGGCAGTTTTGATTGGCTTTGAGGTACAAATGCGTTCAAAAATCAACAATCTATACGATAGCTTTTGTGTGGTTTGGTCTGAAGGTCATCTGTGGCAGTTTTGGTGAAGATTGGTTCAAAGAAAAATGGTGGAAATTGGTGTCATTGGGTGTTTTGAACCAGTCGCCATACTGTGAGATTCAGAGGTTACATGCATAAACGCACCACCAACTTTGACCCATTGGTGGCGCTAGAATGCTCGAGGCACAGACGCTAAAATATCGTGAATTCTTCCTTTGCTCAAGCTCCACCGTTCCACCAAATCTCATCAAAATCGGACCAGTACATTTTGCGTAAACAGTCGGACAAACAAACAAAAACGCTCCAAAATCTAGAACGCCCGATTTGGAGCTAGCATGCTCAAGGCGCAGACTCTAAAATCGTGAATTCTTCTTTTGCTTGAGCTCAACTGTTCCCAGTGGGTTTTGCGTAATCCTGCAAACAGTCGGACCAACAAGCATAAATCTTTCCTCTCTCTCCTTCAGGCTCTCTCCCAACGAGACGCTCCTCACCGCAACTTCTTCTTCTTTGACGGTCGCAAAGGCAACGGCGTGGTCGACTTCTTCGGACCGAAGTGAGCGCGTCGGGCGTCACCAGCACACACGACGGTTTCCCTCCCAAACACAAGTCCAGCAAACTTCTGTCTGTTTGTTCTGTCTGATTATTTATGTCAGTACTTCCTCCACTATCCCAAAAAAAAAAAAGAATAATCTGTCGTTCTGTTTTTTTGTGACCATATCGATGCGTTTTCCCTCAAAGCCTGACTCGAGTACAGTGGGATGTTTTTTTACATTTGCTAATAAAACATTGTTTAGTAAAAGATTCTGCCTCTCTCTGTGGTATTTGTTGTCATAAAACTTAATTATGATCCTGCGGGGGATTTTTTTTAACATGCAGGACTCTCATGTTGCATCAGCATGTGATTATTCCACTCAGTAAACAAGTCGAGCTTTTTGTTTTTTTGCAGCGTCAAACATGAAAATCATGCACAGAGGACGTTTCAGGGGAATGTCAGTGTGGTGGATCTGAATGGAAAGACGGCAGCTGATGACTGTATTTGGTAATAACGTCTCACCACACGTGTGACTCATCAGGCCAAACATGGTGGTGAAGTCTGTGGCAGCGGCGGCGCAGCAGCAGCAGCGCGATGGCAAAGGGCGGAGGCAGCCATTCAAATGAGCTGCACTTCCTGACATGTCATCCCTAATAAGGCAGCAGCAGCGAGGTCGCGTCCCGTCCACCGGCTCGACCTGTTTCGCCGTCAGTGCAACCTGAGCAAGCATCTCGGTGGAAAACATGACTCTTTATTTTGACACCTCAGCGATTGTAAACGAACAACAGGAGCCGATTCAGAAGAACTGTGCGGTTCGTCGAGAAATTTAAATGTGCGTCAAAGCGCTGCGCGAGTTCACACTCTGACTGTAGTATCGGTATCGTAATGTGTAATATCCTCGTGGAAGTGGCTTTTTTTTTTTTTTTTTTACATTTTAACCTCAAAGAACATCAACAAAAATATAACAAAGAAACATGGCAGGAAGTGTGAAGGGAGAAATTTCAAAGGTTCTTGTGTTGATGTGCAGAAAGTGTCAAAGTTTTATCACAACATCCTGCAAAAATCATCACTGAGTGTTTTGTTGGAAACGTGCATCACAATCCTGACGTTTACATCCCAACAGACTTTCAAAAGGATCTGATCTGATTCATTTGTGACTTCTTTCTTGAGTTTTTCCATTCAGTGGTTGAAGCTACGAATAAATGACGGATGGCTTCTAGTGTAAGACGCTCATATCTGACCTTTCGGTTCAACAGGAACAACTCGAGTCGAGGCTCCAGCACTAAGAAAGAAACTGTTTTTGTGTTGAGGAAATATGGGCAACTGCAGCTCGGCCACATGAAAGACAAAAACAAGGTCGAGTCAGTTTGTTATTAGTTTGCGCCAGTCTGCCGAATTATTAAAGCCCAGAATGCTTTGACTGCTCCGCTTGGCTGCTGCACGACTTTTCAGAATTAAAATGTTGCTCACATCGGGTTCACTGCGAGTTCAACATAAAGTGGCTGAGAATAGAGTTTTAAAGAAAAAAAAAGAAGAAGAAGAGTGAGAGACAGAGAGAAGCCGGGAGGAACATAATACCCATAACTACAGATGAAGTGTACGTTCTGAGTGATCGAGGACCAAAACAAAACGAAACCAGAGGGCCGATTAGGCGGCGCAGGGTGCCGCTGCTCTTTTCCTGGGATTAGAAAAAGGAGATTAATTATGGAACGTCCCTTTAAGCTCATTCTGGACCCTTTAATTAAACCTAAACTCTTATCTGCCGTCACACTCGTCCATTCACTCCACTCGCCGATGCACTTCACGCTGACTCCGCTGCACTTTTATCTCCTCTTTCTTCTTCATCCCACTTTTCTCTCCATTCTTTTCTCCTTTTTTTCTTCCTCTTGTTCTTCTTCTTCTCCCACACACACGGTTAATTCCCAGCCCGGCGCCCCTGCTGTGTGGTCACTCTCCCTGTTTCGGCCTCCACTTAGCAGCAAAAAAAAAAAAAGAAAAAGAAAAACACCAAGTGCCTGTTGTTGCGACCAATCAGATCTGTGGTTTTGCTCTCAGGGCTGCGTGATTGGCTCCTTGTGCAGAGCAGTTTAACTGAGGATATCTAGTCCCAATGCTGCCTGTTGACTCAGTAACAGACGAGTGTGTGTGTGTGTGTGTGTGTGTGTGTGTGTGTGTGTGGGCAGGCCAGCAGGTTTATTCTAACAAACTCACGCCTTTGTGGATCGATCATGTAAACTTAAGCAGTGGTGCAACTAACAGTTATTTACAATCACCTGACTCTCATCTCGACTCGTTTTGTGTCAGAAAACAGTTAAAAATACATTTTCTGAACATTCCTAAATTGCTTTTTTTAATCAAGCAGCAACATAAAAGGCTGAAATATTCCATTTACTATCAAATATAATAAAGAAAAGTGTCAAATCTTATTTTTTTGAAGCTGCCAGCTCAGAATTTTGGCTTAAAAATCATCAAAATAATTGCAGAATAAATGCCAAGTAAATAATTAATGGAGTGCAACATAGCTGCAGTTCAACTCTCAAGGCTGAATGATGATTCATCGCAGCCCATAATAAGCCGTGTAAACAGCCCGAACGCTGGGAGCCACTTTGGTTTAGTTTCTGGAGCACAAAGCTTGAGTTCTGACTCTGGATACGGGTTTAATGTATTTTTCTTTGTTTAGAATTAACGCCTTCCTTCGGCAGAGAGAATAGATGTTTACTGAAGCAAAACAGATCCTTGGTAAAGAAATAAGCTGTCTTTGAACTTAAAGGGCAACGATCAAGACGATGAGTCAAATCAGTTTCGGTTTGTCGTCACGCTGTGAGAAGTTCATAATTCTTAGGTTCTTTCCATGAATGGAGTCACATTGTTCTGATGGTTTAATGTAATGGTGTCAAACATCCTCTTCGTCTGCTATCAGATAAATGAACCCGTTTCCACTCTTCAAGGTCATCCAAGGTCTCTTGAAAAAGCATCAAAACAGGCAGCGGCAGTGTTTTGACGAGCGTCTTGTGCCAGATTGCCGCGTCGGTAATCGCCGTAAACACTTGTTGTGCGTCTGCGAGCGGCGGAGGGTCTTGACCTCACGCCCGCTAATCCGTGCCTCCCTCCAGATGTGACGGCGACCGCTGCAGCGCCCACATGTCACGCAGGCCCCGAGGGTCCGCAGCCTCCCACATCTGTAAACATCTGCTCGGCCGCAATCCCGTAAACCGCTGCCGTCCCAGAAGCAGAAGCCCAGAGCGGTGGCAGAAAACATCTTTATGAATCGCACACTGAATGATTTCCTTACACACAAATTCAACCTTAAATAAACCTCCAGCGGTTATCATATTAGCCTCTTTTTAAAAGACAGGCCGTCCCTGATGGGCACAGTTGAACCATTTGGAGGATGATTGCAGGATTACGACACACAGGTATTACCGTTCAGCCCCGGCTGCACTCTGCAGAGCTTTTTACTTTTACAGAAAGTTTTTTTTCTCTTGTGAAAATTACAGCCCTTGTGGTTCCTTGTCAATCATTTCTCAAGAGCTCCCAAATACTGTTTTTTCTTTTTTCTTTTGGATAAGTGCTGTGATTAAAAAGTGTGAGAAAACTTCAGCATTAAAGTTCGAGCAACAATATACCGAGCTGTTACTGGAAAATAGAC